>NC_057718.1:45200372-45229583 GCF_004010195.1 Chiloscyllium plagiosum
AACACTTCAACTCCCCCTCCCACTCCTTCAAGGACATGCAGGTCCTTGGACTGCTCCATCGCCAGACCATAGCAACACGACGGCTGGAGGAAGAGCACCTCATCTTCCACCTAGGAACCCTCCAACCACAAGGGATGAACTCAGATTTCTCCAGTTTCCTTATTTCCCCTCCCGCCATCTTGTCTCAGTACCAACCCTCAAACAGCACCACCTTCCTAACCTGCATTCTTCCTGACCTCTCTGCCCCCACCCCCACTCCGACCTATCACCCTCACCTTAACCTCCTTCCACCCACCACATTTCCAACGCCCCTTCCCCCAAGTCCCTCCGCCCTACCTTTTATCTTAACCTGCTTGGCATACTTTCCTCATTCCTAAAGAAGGGCTCGTGTCTGAAACGTCAATTCTCCTGCTCATTGGATGCTGCCTGACCTGCTGCACTTTTCCAGCAACACATTTTCAGCTCTGATCTCCAGCATCTGCAGTCCTTACTTTCTCCCACAAGGAATAAGGATGTTGCAAGATGTGATGTCTGCAGGACCCCATTGCCTTGCGTAACATTGTTCATCTGGATTCCACATGCTGCAGGAGGGTCTCAACACGGTCAATAGTCTAATGGTACCACCCTGTGTCAACATAAAATTCGGTGTCAAGCTGACAGTTACATTCAGGGCTAGAGGGGCTCTCAAAGTCACAATTGTAAAGGTAAAACAATAAAATTTATACTTGTTCACCTGTGCCAAAGTACCTACAAAAATATTTTTTCTTTCTCTCCCTGCCACTTCATTTTATTGTACACCCTGCTTCTGCAGGGAGTCTGCAATACAGTCTATTGATGCTGGAATTTTGGTCAGGGAGCCCCCAAGGTATTTGCAGTTGGACAACCCAGACATGTTGAATATTTCTTGACTGCAGCACATGAACGCTCCTCGCCTAAAACTTCCAAGCGTGCAGGTGGAGGGCTCAGCCAGCTCTGGAGTCGCCGGAGAAAATTTCCGACAGACCCCGGTTTGGTTGTTATTCTTGTTGGGTGCCTCCTAGTACCATCCTGTCTGCTTGTGAAGAAAAGCGCACAGTGGAAAAACAGGTTCCCTGTACCTGTTGCGTCTTCAGTTACGATGATCAATGATGGGCTGATGAAGTGCAGGAGTATGCTTCTCCAGCAAACCCTCAGTGCTGGACCTAGCTCGCTATGGCAGTTAGCGACCTATCCATGGAGCAAGACAATTAAATGAGTCACTGCCCTGCTGCAGCTCTGGGCAACAAGTTCAATTGCATCCCATACATCAGTCTGCTGTTCCTGTTCTTCCCAGTGCACGTGGATGAAGTCCCTGATTGTTGACACCATCCTGTCCTATCCTGTCAAGGACTGAGCAAGAGCTTTGTGACCAGCAATCATCCGATTTGCCAATGGCCTTGGGCATTTTTTTCCCTCAGCCAGTTGCAGAGATTTCACAGTGAGGTGCTCAGATTGTGATCCTACCTTATTAATACTAACATCCTCATTGGAGGTAGGAGAAAGTGAGGACTGCAGATGCTGGGGATCAGAGCTTAAAAATGTGTTGCTGGAAAAGCGCAGCAGGTCAGGCAGCATCAAAGGAGAAGGATAATCGACGTTTCGGGCATAAGCCCTTCTTCCTGAAGAAGGGCTTATGCTCGAAATGTCGATTCTCCTTCTCCTTTGATGCTGCCTGACCTGCTGCGCTTTTCCAGCAACACATTTTTAAGCTCTGATCCCCAGCATCTGCAGTCCTCACTTTCTCCTAGTTGATTTTAACCTACTGCGAATTCTCTTGCAAGGATGCCTTCCTTGAAGCAGCTCTCCTCCTCCCTCTAGTTCATTCCTGAAGGGGTTATGCCCGAAACGTCGATTCACCTTCTCCTTTGATGCTGCCTGACTTGCTGCGCTTTTCCAGCAACATTTTTAAGCATCCTCATTGAGGTGTCAGTCTCCAAGTTGGTGAAGGGGGTGGGCACAGGATTCAGCCATGCTGGTTGGGGATGGCTTCTGGGAGCTAGTCATTTCACCATTCTTGTACTCAGTCTTCCAGATATAAAGGCTGGGATTCAATTAGCATTCTTAATTATTGTCTGTACAGGTTCTTGACATTTTAAAAACCTGTACACCTGAACTCCCAAGTATGTTTGGACATTCACTGTATTTAATTTCACTCAATCTAAAAAATGCCCTGATCTAGCCTTTACGGTCCAAAATGGTAACCGCACAGTTGCTTACATTGAACGCCATCTGTTGATGTTACACAGAGTTGCAGTGGAACAAATAGTGCCACTTATCATTTGGTGCCTTGGCATCTTTACTGTAGTTCCGATCTTCTCTTGTGATGGCCAGGATTCTGTCCACGTATTAGCTGAGGAGCCATACACTGGGCACCCTCCACCCGCCCAGCCCCTTTTTACCTTATTGTGGGTTGTCTTCTGGAACAAGTGTAAGTTCTGAAGTGAGTGAGGTGAAAGGTAGTGAGGCACTTGAGTGGGCAGTATAGGGTTAGTGGTGTGGAAAGTTGAGGCTGGGAGCAGGTGAGGGAAAATGTTGCAGGTGATATGAAGATTGGCGGAGCATGATGTGTGAGGTGTGTGCTGAAGCAGAGGTAGAATGAGCCAGAGTTGACAGAGGGAAGATTGTGTCATTTACCCTGGTACAGCAGAGAAGATCATTGACTTTTTTTACAGCACTGCTAGCCATTCTACCACACAGCTGAGACAGCACTGACCTGTTTGGCCATCTCTGACTTGCTTGCCCGGGTCTGGTACACATGTTGAATGATGCCAAGCTAAAGTTAATTTTCTACATTGTCAATTACTACTTTCTTCCTTCTTTCCAGAACAACAGGTAGTAAAATTGGATGCGACTGATGCAATCAGGGCAGGTAGGTGGTAACTGAGTTAATAAATATTTGGTAACACAAGATGACATGTGTCCCTGGGCCTGGGGTAAAACTTCCTCCTAAAAACATGACATCAACTTGTGTTAAGCCAAAAAAAGGTAAGATTCAGTGCCATGTATCTCTTTCCTCAAATGAAAATGCTTTGCAGCTGACTCTCTCAGATGGCAGAGCTAGGATCAGAATCTGCCATACAGAAGACAAGGAAAACAAACTTGAATTTTAGCATTAATGTCCCAATAAAGCTATTTCCTAATAAAATAATTAGAAACCAAACCAGACAGCAGGATATGCAAAAAATAAAATTTAAATGCCGGTCCTTTACCCCCAGTGGCATATTGTACGAATACAGTTCATCAGTGGATAGAAAAAGGCAAGGTTAGGAGAGAAGGAAGAAAGTAGTAATTGACAATGTAGAAAATTAACTTTAGCTTGGCATCATTCAACATGTGTGAAAGTTGGTATTGTATTCATGCGACCAAAAGGAATTTGTCAAGCAAACAACCAACATCAAACAAATACATTTCCTAAGTGCAAAGGAAGCTGTTTTAAAGAAGGCGTGTAATTTTAAAGTCAGACAGATGGAGGACAGAGGGCGAGCAAGCACCTTAATAAAATAAGGTGTTATTTCCTCCTTTCGAATTCATCAACACTTATTTACACCAGCATTCAAAGGGTAAGGAAAATTAAAACCATTACTTGAGTTCTCAAAGTGAATTAAAATTGTAACAAAAAAAATTGAAGGAAAGAAAGATATACAAATATATAAAAACTTTCTTGGCCAGCAGCACAAAACTGACAACTTGGCAGTCAGACTTTATTATCCAAATAAAGTCAATAGAAATAAAGGAATCTGGCCAACTGTATTAAGAGTTGACTATCCGCCATTGCTTGTGTTGCCCCACCACCATTTGAAATTTCATCCTCATAAGTCTAGTTAGCATCAAACAGCATTTTTAGAAGCCTAATAGATGATTTACATTTCAAAAGCAAAATGTTGCAAGTCCTGGAAATCTGAAATAAAACAATATTTTAGCAGATCAGTTCAACACACTAAATTAAACCAATAAATTAACAGTGAATGAAAGAGAACAAAAGATAAAATAAAAGTCCTAAATTTACCTCTCAAGGAAGCATTTAAATCAATTCAGGTCGAAATACTTACACCAGAACTGAGAACACTTTTCGGTTCAGTTACCTTTCAGTCATTTTTTGAAATGTCCACAAATTTGTTGCATATTTCCAGCAAAGACATCAAAGATCTCTTACCTTGGTCTGAATTGTTTTCAGTTCAGTTTCCAGTCGCTTTCTTTCTTCCACTTCTTTATTGTATTGTTCCTGCAGTTCCTCTAGTTTTGGATCTGTAAATCAAACAAACCCTAAATTTTGCTTCAGAAATTTGATAAAAATTAACGTTTTTGAACATTCTGCAAAATTAATTGTGATTCTATTCCCCAGTTAGCAGTACAGATCTGTCTGTGAATTTTAAAATAAGTCTTAGTGTTCCAAATCATATTGACCCCATATATTGGCAAATCGTAGGCATAGCAGCTACAAGGAACACTATAATCAATGATACACCAACTAAAAATCAGCTTAGATTACTTGCTACAGTCTTGAATAGCACTTGTGGCATAAATATCGGTCTCAAAACAGATTGTGCTACCAATAAGTACCAAATTGTGATTTACTCTAATGTTTACAATATTATTTCTAACCGAGCTTTCCAGCGATATTCTTAGTTGGTGTCACAGGTCTGGAGAGATTTCTTTGTGGTGTTCTAGACTGTGCATCCCCTGGCATTACAGTCTGTTGGCTTCGTTCAAGTTCCGACTTGTTTCTATAAAAATAAGATTGCTAGTTAGAGGAAAACCTGATCTAGCTGCCCTTATGCTCACAGAAGTAGAATTAATTTTTAGTTTATTTCACAGACTAATATAGAAAAATCTTTCAAATATAGTTCAGCCCATCTGCATGATAAAAATTGAGTTAGGCAATTGACTTGTCTACATCAGCTTTCTTGGGCATCAAGATCATTTGCATCACTTAATTCCCCGGACCTATATTTCTTCAATTTTTCCACAAATGGCTATGTAATATGCAATCTAGCCACCAATTTTATTTTACAGCTTCTAACTCCTCGCCTAGTGGTTCCCAACCTATTCAGCATCAATGCACTCTTCAATAAGGCAAGTAATTCCACAGCATACCCACCTTTTTCAGTTGAATTGTTCACACAGGTCACATTTACTTGCATTTAATATACCATCGTAGCAATGGAGATACAGAGCAATCGATGATGCTCCCCATATGCTATCCAAACAATCAACCAGCTGCCCACCTTGCAGAGGTTGCCACATGGACCAGTCATGGAGGGGAAGACCATTTGTCTGCAAGATCAGCTGCTCCCGACTGTGTGAGGCCCAGTGAGCCAATCTCCTGTCCCCTGGGTTCAGCTCCAAGAAAGGGCTGGCTCTGCAAGCTGCAGTTCCAGCACTTAACATTTTCTCAGCTCTGCTCAGTTGAGTCCCTGACCAAATGCAATAGCAGCAGCAGATGATCCAACTGACTCAGTACAAAGGTAAAAAAGTGATGACTCACTAACGCCGTGCACGATTGACAGTGCCATGCACCAGACACACTGCCCCACAATAACAGCGCCTGCTATCAGCAGGTAAAGCTCACTGCTTCCCAAAAATTCCATGGCATAACTTCTCACTTTGCTGCAGCACACCACTTGAAAATCACCATCTAGCCTACACAACAGCATACTGTTAGACACTAGCTCATATAGTTAAATTGCAATTTATGTAATTTGTTAAAAGGAATATATCCTTATATACAGAATAGATTATACCATTATAGTAAATGTTAAATTAATGAGGATAACTTCTGAAATCACATTATTTTGAATACAGATTTTTAAAATCAAATCTCTATCCTCTTTTCTGAAAATTGACAGGTTGCTAGCATCCAATCCACAAACACCAGTTACCCTCCAATATCTAATCCAAGAAATTCAGCTCATTGTGAGCATGCAGGCAAGATCTGTGTCTCTATGTCACAAATTGACATGACTAGAAAATTGGTTGGCTAATAAGCAGCATTAATAGATCTTTTCCACATCAACAAGATGTAATGCGTTGTGTGCCACAGGGATCAATGGGTTATCTTAGGAGGAAAGGTTGGATATGCTAGGCTCACAGATTAGGAGGAAAAAAGATGATTTAATTGACATCAAAAGATCCTGAGAGTATTTGACGGTTTAGATGTGGGGAGGGCGTTTCTCCAGACAGGGGAGGATCACTATTTAAAAATCAGGGACAACTCATTTAAACAGGGGCAAAATACTCTTTTTTCCTCTCAGCAAGCCATGAGTCTTTGCAACTCTTCCTGAAAAAGGGTAGAAGCAGAGTCCTTGAATATTCTTAATAAGCAAAGAGGTTAAAAAGTTATCAGAGAAAGGTGGGAATGCGGTTTTGAGTTTACCCGAGACCAGCTATGAATATATTGAATATGGTGGAGCAAGCTTGAGGGCTTAATGGCCTACATTGCTTCTAATTCGTACGTTATTTATTTTCAAAATTAAAATGGAAATGTTTGGAGGGATATGGGTCAGAAGCAGGCAGGTGGGACTAATTTAGTTTGGGATATTTTCAGCATGGACTGGTTAGACTGAAGGGTCTGTTTCCATGCTGTATGACTAAGTAAAAAGCCAGAAGACGGTTTTACCACATTTAATATCATTACAGCACTGCCTAATACTAATAGCTGCCATATTTACCTATAACAGTTATTCCATTTCAAAAGTTATTTTAGTGCGTAGTAAGCTTTTGGGAACAAACAGAAAATAAACTCACCAAAAATTCTAAAGAAAATTATTTTGGCAATATTTGAAAGTGTAAAGAACAACTAAAATCAGTGTATGCTATGTACATGTTCATTTGGAATTTACAGGATAGTGATGAAGAATAGAAATATGGCAAATGTTTATGTCCATGTTGCAGAGAAAGCAAAGACAATTCTAGCACAGTCATTGGCGTTTGTATAGAACAATTAACTAGCATAAATGGTGAATTTTCTTGTATTTACAACTTAGCCAATCACCAAATGAACTGGGTAAACTGAAGTGCTCTTTTACTTTCATAATTACAGGCAGGAGTATTGAAGTAATATTAGACAAAACATGAACTCTAAGTTTCAGTCTCCAAATGCTACTACATTTGCTGAGTTTCTCCAGCATTTTTATTTAATAACTCCGGTGGCTCAATGGTTAGCACTGCTGCCTTACAGCACCAGGGACCCAGGTTCGATTCCAGCCTTGGGCGACTGTCTGTGCAGAGTTTGCACATTCTCCCAGTGTCTGCATGCGTTTCCTCCGGATGCTCCGGTTTCCCCCCACAGTTCAAAGATGTGCAGGTCAGGTGAATTGGCCATTCTAAATTGCCTATAGTGTTCGGTGCATTAGTCAGAGGGAAATGGATCTGGTGAGTTACTCTTCAGAGGGTCGGTGTGGACTTGTTGGCCCGAAAGGCCTGTTGTTTCCACGCTGTAAGGAATCCAATCTTAAAACATCTAGGATGTAACACATTTTATGCAAATCTGCTCCTGTTATTCCAAGAATAATTCAAACTGCTTCATGAATTTAACTATCACCCTCTGGTGGCTAACTATTATACCAGCAGGTTTCCTGATATTTCATAATTGCAATTAACATTTGTAACCAAGAAATTGGGGGTCATATGTTTTCTGTGTGAGAATACATTTCAAAGTCTTACATTAATATGAGGAAGACATAGTTCACCAAAGTTAATCTGGGTCAGTTAATTGATAGCATTGTTTCCAGCAGTGCTTAATCCCTGACTTTTGGGAACAAACAGTGCCTCTTTAGTACTTTGTATGTCCATGCATTATAATATCTTGAGCCAATTTATCAACACAATATATAATCCCCTTTACCTCTTGTTCTCTTGCTCAAGTTTATCCATCCGTATCTTGTTTGATGCAAGCTGTCCTTCCAGATAATTAACTTGTGATTCCTTCACTTGCAGATCATGGGAAATTTTCTGTCTGATTTTCTCAAGATTTTCACATGATTCGATTAGGTTCTGGTGTTCACGCTTCAGAGCACTGGTTTCAGTCTTCTCATTCTCTACCTGGTTTACAAACAAAGTCATGGAAAATATATTTTCAACCATAGAAAGAAAAATTGCAGTTATTTTAACTCTGTTTTGTCCCCTTTCTGAAAGTTTTAACATGTTAATAGGCTATGAATCTTCAGTAGCTATTTTCAGCTGTTTGTTGATTTCAACCCATCAGCTTCAGTATGCTATTTTCCCCACAGATGCATCACAGTGAGAATAGACTGAAAGTCAAATTATGCATAAAAGCATGAATTTACAAATATCATACAGGTATTGATAGTACTCTCATACAGTCTTGAATCAGAAGACTTCTAAACAAACAGGATGAATTTCTGTCAAGGAAAGAGGAAATCATCTTTCTTCTCCCACTGCAGTCACACCGTCAGCAGCTTTGGAGTTAAAGAGCGTTACCACAATATTCTATCGCCACAGGTTCACTGTATGCCCATGTCCACTGGAAAAGGGAGCAGGTAAGAAAACGTTTGTCTGCCAAATTCAGTTCCATAATTGTGGTAATAATAAAAGAATAACCCTTTTATCCATATTGGTGCAGGCATCCTCTACAGGTGCCCAAGTGGCATTCACCAGCAAAAATTTCTCCTTTATTCTTTCATGAGATGTGTGCGTCATTGGCAAGGCTAATATTTGTTACCCATCCCCATTTGTGCTTGAACTGATAAACCATTTTAGATGGGAGCCAATATTTAATCACATTTATGTAGTTCTGTGATCACATGTCAATCAGACTGGAAAAGATGGCAGATTTCCTTCCGTAAAAGGACATTAGTGAATCAATAATCAACGATAGTTTCATAGTTATCGTTCTGAAAACGCATTGCTTCTACCAATCTTTCAGGCGAATGGAATTCTGACTGTCAAAAGAGAATTAAATATTTAGCCAAAGGGGAAAAAATTGCAGGGCTAAGTAGTAAAGGCAGGGATGTGAGACTAATAGAACTTGCTCTTGCAGAAAGGCAGCACAGAAATGAGAGGTTGAATGATCTCCTTCTGAACTCCAATTTTAATAAAATATAATGATGAATACTGAAGAAATATTCTTGATTACAAATCACCCAAACTCCCAAAAAGTTATTATTATAAAATAAATGTTAACATATTATTTCGCATGATCTATTTCTATTGTTTTTATTTAGAAAGCTTCATAATTGTACATGTTCTTCCAATAAATTTTATCTTTCGTTTGCATTTACTGAACTTTCCATATAGGCTCTCTTTTATTTCCAAAAGCAAAAATGTACCATCATAATACATTCTCTATTACTACATAACTCATTTTGAAAAGACTATACTTCAGTAGCAAAATTATACTGTTTTAACATCTAAATGTCCCTGTCCTCATTATTTATCTTTTGCCTTAATGTGAACATCATTTATACGCCACACTTCAAATTCTTCTAATTTGCTCCACTGTCAAAGTATTCTGAAAGTCACTATTCTCATGTAGGAGACCAAAGTCAACTTTCACACAAGATCCCAAAATCAGCATTTAGATAAATAAGCTGTTTAAATTGCACACTCTTTCAAATCTGCTTAACAGAAACTGTTTGGTGCTTCACTCAAAAGAAGCAACTCGGAAAATGACTTCAATTTACAACTGTGAAGAGGTTAAAGTGCTCCAGCTAAGCTGATGTTGCATCATATGTCTAATGCTGTTAACTTTGATAAAGTGATGTGGAAAAGTGGTGAGTGGCCTGTTACTTAAAGCACATGGTTCTTTCATTGATGCTATTTACCTAATCCACATGGGATTAATGTTGGAATACTGGCCCACTGGTAGTCTGCAAGACAGCAGTGGTCTCCAGCATTGTTGATCTCATTCTTCGCAGTAGTTCATTTTGCTGGAAACACCACTGTTGAAATAACTTTGGTCAATTGCACATAGGAAAAGTGTCAAGCTTTAGATATCTTAACTTGTAAACTGTAGCTATTTGCAGCTTGGATTGTATAAAAGCTATTTTTAATATTTCCAGAATAGACTTAAAAGTATTAGAAATCCATTTTAATTGGAATAAAAAAAAATTATTATTGGTGGTTACTAGACCTGAACCACATTAACCTCCACAAGGATGACACTAGTAGTAAATACCAATGCACTTGGTACTTAAGGAAACATGCAATATGATCATGAAGCATGCAATCAAAAATATAATCTTTAAATGATGGGTTAGTTTTACTATACATTGCAAATATGTTAAGCAGAATGAGTTAAATAAGGTTGCGAGAGATTGTGGAGTTGACAAAACCTTCATCCTATCCCAAAGCACTTTACAACCAAATGTTCTAATGCAGTCAATTGTTACCATAGGAAACTTTAATGGCCAATTTTATTTTGCCAACCAACATTAACAGTTCATGAGCCCTTGCTATGTGTCAAATTGACTGGTAAGTTTTTGTTTAAAAAAAAACTTTAAATCCTCAAGTCCATCAGGATACTTAAAATTACAATTCTTTGGATGGGTCAAGAAGAATAACATCAAAGGAATAAAACCTGCCATCTATGAACGACTAAACTATTTCTTGAAGAATCATCACCTTTTGCTTTTGTTTCAATAGTGCAGCTTCCAGGGATTCTAGTTGAAATTGTCGCTGTTGGCGTTCCTTTTTGAGTTTATCCAACTGAGTTTCAATTTCCTGTATCTTCTGGAGCGCCTTTGTGGGCAAGCCCTGTTTCCACTCTTCCACTACCCAACTCATTTTGCTCAATTTTGTGAAAAATCTATATCATGATCTAAGAAACAAACAAAAAAGTAGTGTGTAATTGTCATGCCATTTACAACACAGCAGCAGGCTGGACATCCCATCAAGTTCTGTCAGAGTTCTATGGTTATGTATCAATAGAAAGATATTGCTATTTCAAAACTAAATAAATTACTCAATTCAAATGAAGTTAAACTTGAGCAGTACCATTAAAATACCAGAGATGATGGAACATAAATGACAGTTTAAATCAGTTCCACTAGGACAAAAGGAAACAAGACTATTAGTTTTGATTATCAATTGCAAAAAAAGAGTTATGGGGATAGTGGGTAAAAGGCATTCAATTGTTTGATCAGCCATTACCGTATTAAGTAGCAGACCAGGCTCAATGGGCCTACTCCTAGTTCAAGATTAACACAAAAGAAACTGTCAGGTGGTTTAGACAATTTGAGTGTATTAGGCAATGTTAGACTTCCATTTGAAAAGTTTTTTCACACACGTGGTCACTCGACAATTACTACTCTACATCAGTGGAATTGCAGAAGGCATTCCTGAACATCAGCTCTTGAGTGTTGTGGAGGTCATCTTCTGAATGGTTGACGTTTCAAAACTTCCTTCCCTTGTTACACATAGAAAGACCTGACAACCTTGCAAGATCGATCAGATCAATTCAAAAAGCTTGGAATCTTTCTAGATTGCATGAGGCAGTTCCATACCAAGGAAAGTTCAGACTTAGAAAAGCATCATGCAAATACAAATCTTTCATCTTCAGAAATCTGTAATCTAACCAATCCAGAACTGTCAGTATATCACCTATGAAAGATGAGTAGTTTAACATATATATTAAATAATTTTTGAAATCTGGATTTCAAAATAAACAATGTATTTGTTTACTTCTCCAAAGGGTTTTTTTTTACTCAAAGTAAAAAGCAAGGCTGTACTTCTTGTTACGACACGGAGATGAACCTTCTGTTAATTAAATCAAACACTCAGAAAAGGCTCACCTTGTCTCGTAATCTGTTAAAGTAGGAGTGACTGAGAACTCCCAAATTCCACTGTTTAAAGAAAATAATAATCAATTTATTCTTTAACTCTAAAAGTGAACATTAAACAATAACTATTCACAACTCTAAGCACCCCCTTTCTCTTAACTGTTTATTATCTGCCTCCAACTCTCTAACAATCTGCCTCACAGCACCAGAGACCAGAGTTTAATTCCCACCTCAGGCAACTGTGTGGAGTTTGCACATTCTCCCCATGTCAGCGTGGGTTTCCTCCAGGTATTCCGGTTTCCTCCCACAGTCCAAAAATTTGCAGGTTAGGTGAATTGCTAAATTGCCCATAGTGTTAGGTGAAGGGGTAAATGTAGGGGAATGGGTCTGGGTGGGTTGCGCTTCGGCGGGTCGGTGTGGACTTGTTGGGCTGAAGGGCCTGTTTCCACACTGTAAGTAATCCAATCTAATCTATTATAATAAAAACACTTAAGATTACATCAACTTAATTTCAAAACCATACAGTGGCTGTTGTCTGCAGTGTCTGACTTCTTCTGGCCGAAGATCTCCCTGGGTTATCTTTCTTTTTACTGTAAAGATGTTGCATATGAAAAGGTACCTTTGATGCCTGTTTTTTTATACCCCCAACATCAGATTGTTTCATTAGTTCGATGTTGGCAAAACAATAAATTAAACACGATTGGGTTTTTGAATCCTGGGGCATAATTTAAACTGATTAGTTAAATTCGAATTGTCATCAAAACATCAGGTATCCATTTCACAGCCAAATGTTACATATTTTCAATTTTTCAGTACACTCTGAGATTGCTAGCTAGTCATCACAGGTGCTTGTCAGCTCTCAGTTCAGAACAGCATTCACTCTCTCAAAGGTACAGTACCACCTTCAACTTCATAACATTCTGGAACAGTAATCAAATGTAGCTTTTGTTAGAAAATAGTGATTGCACACTCCTAGAGTGTTAATCAAAAGACGTTTATACAGTCTCTTCTACTATAACATTTGTTTCTTAAACACAAATGGGCTTTAACGTGATTGAAGAATTAGACTGTAATTTGTAGAACGCAAACTTTCCTAATATGTATTGGCTATAACACGAATCCAGTCCCATTAGTTTGAATGGCACAGTTATTGCATGATTTTCTTATAATGAGAGATCACGGAGGTAAGGAACTATCGCATCACATCAGAACTGACTGTTCTGTAATGCTAATGACATTAGCGTAAACATCCAAGCCCAAAGCTTTGTTTTCTGTTCAGAAAAATCAAGGCTGAAAGACGTCTCTATTTAAAAATCAGTTCAGACGACACCAATGTTGAGTTTAGAAGCATAGGTAGTTTGTCTTCTAGGCGGAGCTTTTCAGGGCAGCTCAGGGAACTGGGTACCTCAGCAGAAGGGTTTGTTTAGTTTATAAAACTTCCAAACCAGGGGATTATATCTGCAGGTAATTAGAGTGGAAAAACTTTAGACTCTCAGATTTGAGAAGTCAGCAAATTTCAAAAGGACTCAAATTTTGTCCACAGTCCAAGGCCAAGAAACTGTCACAAGTCAATGAAGTGGAATACTAAAGAGTTGAAATCGCAGTCTTAATTTGTCCGGACTTGTCTACAGAAACTTTTTTTTGCTGTTTCTTTTAGATTTTGTTGTCTTCCATATTTAAAGCACTTCAGTGTTTTTATTTTAGATTAGAATTTAAAGAGCTGGTGGTATGCAAAAGGAGAAGTGTGCATTCATACAGTGGGGAGCTTTAATTGCTGAAGATGTTGATGGTCACTTGATAGTTCAGGAACTATGGCAGAATTTCAAAACAACCTCCTAGACAAATAGGGAAGCTCTTTATCATGGCTACAGCCTTCCTGCTAAACTCCACTGCCATTGCATCATCAGAACAGACACATTGCTAATATTCCGGACACACATTTCTCATATGTCTTCCTATTTCCCCAACTGAGGATGTCCACCCAGCATGGCTGGTTTGGCCCTCCACCATACTTGATCTATTCCATGTGTTTTTATTCTGACTTCTCTTTTTTCTAAAAAACAGAGACATGTCTCCCAATCAGCTTCTATCAATGAAAATAGCAGAGGACTTTCCATTAACTCTAATGTGATCCCACCACTAAACATCTCTGTCCTTGTCCTTTTTCAGCATTAGAGTCATAAAGGTCTACGGCGCAACAATGCATTTTTTTTAACACAAATTCAATCACTTAACTATTCAAATCCCATTTCCAGCATTTGGTCCTTCCTTTATACCCCATCTATGCCTCAATTTTATACATCTCATCATACCACTTTTCAGTCCCCTCTGCTCCAAGGAAAACAAGCCCAGTCTATTCCAAAGAAACTGTCCCTTGCTCAACTCTCCAATCCATTTCTAACACCACCTCTCTTCCGTATGCATCTTTCACATCATTCAAGGCATCAAAAACAACGTGGTGCCCTGTCCAATGGGGGAAGCCAAAAATAGCCTGTTATGAAGAAGGGTCACTGCACTCAAAGTTAACTCTGCCTTCTCTCCACAGATGCTGCCAGACATCATGCATTCCTCCAGCAAGTTGCAACTGCATTTTTTTTTGCTTTATAGGAAAGGTGACCTTTGTGGAGCACTTTCATTCAGTGCTCAAAAAAGACCCTGAACTTCCAGTTATGTCACAGACTAACACTGTACCACAAGGGACAGCGTCTGTCTGTTTTGTGACATAATCTATCGTTTTAGTTTTGCTAACTTGTTTCTCTCTTCACCCTTTCATTTTGCATTTAGATAGGTGTTATGCTGCCACTCAAGCTTTATCTGCATACAAATGCTGGTTTCCTTATTATTCTCTTTGAAACTTGCATAACACTATTTTACTAGGAAACCCCTCCTGTCTCCAACACAATTGCAGTTTAACCCTATTATACCTTGTATACCGCCAATTTTCTACACTACTGGTTTAAAAACCTTGCATTTCAATCTTCCTCATGAAAGGTTGGCACCGTTTCTCTCCGCAGATACTGCTTGAAAGGCTGAGTATTTCTAGCGTTTTCAGATTTTATTTCACGACTTCCACTTTAGCATTTTCCTTTTGTGTCAACTATTTTAAATGGTTTATATTTTTTGTCATAGATCACAAATTGTAACCATTACAAAGATTTATAACTGGGTTGGCCCAGTAATCTTAGGCTCGCTCACCGAAAAAAAGCTGCCTCGACACAGGTTCGCTCAATAATGAGACATAAAAAATTGGAGCAAAAACCATTTGGTTTCTCCAGCTAGCACTGTCAGTCTATAATATCGTGGCGATCTACTTGCTTTACAAAGTCCACATTCCCATCTACACCGATAAGCTTAGAGTCCCTCAGCTAACTAAGAATCTATCCACATGGTCTTAATAATATACAGTAAACTTAACTCCACGCTACCCAAGGCACAGAGTCAAAGTCGCACAACCCACCAGCGAGCAAAAAAAAACACATGGCTCTCTCGAAAGGGCTACCCCGATTTTAAAAGTGACCCCTGGGTCTGGAGGGACCCACAAGAGGAAATATCCTTTGGACGTCTACTTTGTCAGGACCATTCAGGATCCTGCATACTTCAGCTCAGTCACCCGTCACTCCTGTGGAAATAAACACAACCTGTCGTACATTTCCTCGCAAGGTAACCCTCCCATTCCAGATATAGGAAACCATCTCCGGAACCCCTCCCTTAAGTTAGGGGACTAAAACCGCGAAGGTCGGGCCGTGGTCACCATTATCTTGTCACTAATCTCGCTGTCTCCAAAACGGGGTTACACTTTTACTATTATTGGTGCTGGAAGAACACAGCAGTTCAGGCAGCATCCAAGAAGCAGCGAAACCGATGTTTCGGTAAAAGCCCTTCATCGGGAATAAAACTTTAATCCTGATGAAGGGCTTTTGCCCGAAACGGTGATTTTACTGCTCCTCGGATGCTGCCTGAACTGCTGTGCTCTTCCAGCACCAATAATCCAGAACCTTGTTTCCAGCATTTCCAGTCATTGTTTTTACACTTTTACTAGCCCCGTACTTGAACACTTCACACTCCTTCCAAGTGCTCAGTACTGTTTTGTTTAAACGGCTTTGCACATACCGCCCGATCCCTGGTTCGGCAGAAAGCAAGGGCTAAGATTAACGGAGCTCAAACACCGCTCACTTGTTAAATGGACCGATCATAACAGCTGCGATGCAAAAAGCCGACTCGCCAACCGACCTCTAAAAGCACTGAGCCAAGGGAGCAAGCGTCTCACGCCCCGTATTCACAAACCGACAACAACCCAGACACGTCGCCAAAACAGAAAACATCAAAACACACCAGACGCCACCGCTCTCTCAGCACCAACAGCTCGATTTCAAATTGCCACGGTCTTTCCAACAGCCTCCACGAGCCAACAGCGCGGCGGCTTAGCTATCGGGCCGTCCTATTGGTTAAAAGGCGTGCCCGCCCCTCCCAGCCTGGCCTCTGATAGGCTAGCCCTGACGGTGACGCTACATGGGTGCGAGGTGTGATTGGTTTTAAATTTAAATACGAGCCTCTATGGCTATTGGCTGGCTCTCCGCAGCCGTTGGCCTTGTCCCGGTGAGCCGGCAGTTGATTGGACAATCAAGCCAGTGATGGCGGAGAAGTGGCTTCTTGAGGCTGAGATACATCCCAGATACGATGTAATGTCATCTACAACTGAAGTGAAACAAAAACACCTCCGTTCAAAGAATATACAGACGACAGGTTTCATCAGAAGTGAATACGATGACACAAGAGAGTGGGCCTTTTTCAATTATACGTAAGAAACAAACAACACCAGGTTATAGTCCATTGGAAAGTACAAGCTTTCGGAGAGCGCTGCTTCTTCGTCAGGTAGCTATAATGACAAGATCAATGGATACAGAGTTTTTAGTAAAAGGCAATTGACGTTGGAACAGCGCTCTCCGAAAGCTTTAAAAACCGACAGAGCTGGAGAAACTGAGCAGATCTGCGGAGAAATTGAGATAACTCTTCTTTCTGTTGAGTTTCTCCACCATTTTCTGTTTCTCTTCCCCCAGATTTACAGCAGCAGCCGTATTTTGCTTTAATTTGGGAATTTTCAATTTGCCTCATGCTTCTGGTTTGTGTTGGCATTACACACTTGCATCCCGATTTTGCCATCATGATTGAATGTGGTTCACGATGTAACAATGGCCAAATAAACTTTTTTTGTTATTGAGGGACAATTTTTGGCCAAAGCGAGTTTTCTTGCTTTTTTTAAATAATGCTTTCTGCTCTCCGAATTCTGTACTCACATTCTTTCAATATTTCCATCAATTATGTAATGTTGAATTTCAGGCAAAAATAAAGGATCTATGTCACTACGTGACAAACTTTCGGAACAATTTTATTACCTGGAGGGTCAGGAACAAGGATGCACTGTTTGGAGATGCCTGTCAATTGCATCACTTTGTTGTGGCAAACCAATGTCTTCTCAATCAGTCGGGTACCAAAACATAATTCTCAAATCAATAATCTTTGAATAAAATTTTTGGTTGCTCCTCTGGGTTTCATTTGTCAAAAATGGATATTACCAACAACCAGGATCCAGGGAGCTCAAATATGACCAGTTAAAATGTTGCAGATTATCAGCACCAACTAAGATGAGTACAGCATTGGAATGCCAGGTCAGAGTAAGACTGAGTGGAAAGGATTCCAACAATTAATGACAGGTCTACCTTATATGTATACCATTAATAAGATAGCACGGTATTGTTATTGCCTAGAATACAGCAAACCTGCCTGACGTGGGTGGAGATATTCATTTTGTCACAGAGGCTTAAATTGGTATCAATCTCCAGTCACCAAGCACACCACCTAGGTGCCATTTCTAATCCAAAGAATCACAATTTTCTTCATTCATTATATGGAGGCTTCACTGATTAGGCCCAACAACAGTGAAGAAATTCTGATGTGGTTCCATTTTGGGATGATGTGTGGCTTGAAGGAGAATTTGCAGTTGGTGGTGCAGCCACATTTCTGATGCTCTTGTGATTCTAGGTGGTAGAGATCACAGGTTTTGAAGATACTGTTGAAAAGTGCTTGGGTGGCTTGCTGCAATGCATATTATAGATGGTACCCACTCTAGCATTGTGCATCAATAGTGAAGGAAGTGAGTATTGAAGGTAGTAGGTGGAATTTTCATCAAGTGGGCTAACTTGTCCTGAGTGATGTCAAGCTTCTTGAATATTGTTAGAATCCACCTATCCAGGTTGGTGGATAATATTCCATTACATCCCTGATTTGTTATTTGTCAATGTAGGATGGGCAATGGGAAGACAGGATGTGAATTGCTCGCAACCTAATTCCTGGTCTCTCACCTGCTCTAACTGCCAGATAGCACAGTTCAGTTTTTGGTCAGTGTAAGCTACAGGAATCAGAAATGTTTAGATTCCATCCTGTTCAAAATGGTCATTGACTCACATTTGTGTAATGCAAATGTTACTTGAATGTTGTGCATGTCTTGTTGCGTATGAATATGGTCTGCTTCACTATCTGATGAATCGTGATGAACATAGGCAACCATCAGCAAACATCCAACTCTGAACCTTTGATGGGAAGAAGCGGACAATCTTTGAGCTGAGAATAATATTTTATGATGTTTTGGGACTGAGACATTGGACCTTCAATAAACACAACCATATTCCTTTGAGCTAGGTGTGAATCTATCCAATAGTTGTTTTTGTTTCATTTGATTCGCATTGACTTAAGTTTTGCAAGACCTCCTTGAAATCATACTTGATCAAATGCTGACTTGATAACAAGGATAGTCACTCTCACGTCAACACTGGAGTCCAACTCTTTTATCAGTGTTTGGACACCTGTTCTAGTCCATCAATATCTATGCTACAAAGAAGAAAGCACACCAACCCCTCTACTTCCTCAGAAGGCTAAGGAAACTCGGCAATGACTCTGAACAATTTTTATGGATGCACAATAGAAAGTATCTTGTCCAGATGCATGACAGCTTGGTTTGGCAACTAAGACCGCAAGAAATTACAGAAGGGTAATGAATGCAGCCCAATCACAAAGGCCAGCCTACTTCCACTGACTCCATCTACACTTACCACTCAGAAAAGTAATCAACATAATCAAGGACCCCCTCCCACCTCAGTTATACTCTCTTCACCATCTCCCTTCAGCAGAAGATACAGAAGTTTGAAAACAAGTACCAACAGATTCAAGAACAGCTTATCCACTAATATCAGTCTTATAATGGACTTCTTGTATATGAGAGTTTATCTTTCTCTGCACCTTCTCTAAAGCTGTAACACTATATTCTGCATTCTGTTCTATTACCTGATGTCTTTATGTAAAGTATGATTTGTATGGTCAACACACAAAACAATACTTTTCACTGTATCTCTTAATTGTGACAATAATAAATCAAATCAAATTAAGGCTGCAATGTTATCAAATGCTTGTTGAACCTAAACTGAGCATTAGTGGGCAATCTGTTCCTTTTAAAGTGCTGCTACTTGATAACACTATCAGTGACCCCTTCCATCATTTTGCTGATGATCGAGAATTGACTGATAAAGCAGTGAGAGACACAGAATGCAGGAGAAACTCAGCAGTTCTGGCAGCATCTCCAAACAAGAGAAACAAAGTTACCATACCATCTGGTATCGAGAGTGTGGTGCTGGAAAAGCACAGCAGGTCAGACAGCATCCGAGGAGCAGGAGAATTGACGTTTCAGGCATAAGCCCTTCATCAGGAATGAGGCTTGTGGGTCGTGGCTGAAAGACAAATAGGAGGGGCTGGGGTTGGGAGGAGGTAGCTGGAAAAGCGATAGGTGGATGAAGGAGAAGGTGATAGGTCAGAGGGGGCAGTGATGGACGAGTCTGGAGGACAGTGCTGAGTTGGTGGGATAATGTGGGGGAAGGATAAATGAGGAAGTTGTTGAAATCCACAGTTATCCTGTGTGGTTGCAGGGTCCAAGGCGGAATATGAGGCATTCCTCCTCCAGGCATCAGGAGAAAATTCAGGACTTGCATGTCCTTGATGGAGTGGGAGGGGGAATTGAAGTGTTCAGCCACAGTGTGGTGGGGCTGGTGGGTGCGGATGTCCCAGAGATATTCTCTGAAATAGTCCGCAAGAAGGCGTTCTGTCTCCCCGATGTAGAGGAGACCACACCGGGTGCAACAGATGCAGTAGATGACATTGGTAGAGGTACAGTTGGACTTCTGACAGATGTGGAAGGATCCCTTAGGGCCTTGAACAGAGGTGAGGGGAGTGGTGTGGGTGCAGGTTTAGCGCTTCCTGCGATGGCAGGGAAAGGTGCTAGGAATGGGGTGTGGGCTGGTGGGGAGTGTGGACCTGATGAGAGAATCGCAGAGGTAATGGTCTTTTGGAACGATGATAGCGGTGGGGAGGGAAATATATCTCTAGTGGTGGGGTCCATTTGGAGGTGGCGGAAATGGTGGAGGATGATGCGTTGTATGTGGAGGTTGGAAGGTGAGGACCAGGGGGTTCTGTCCTTGTTGCGTTGGGAGGGGTAATGTCCAAAGGTGGTGGTGTTGAAGTGGAGGAGAGGCGCTGGAGGGCATCATCAAGCACGTGGGAAGGGAAGTTGAGATCATGGAAGAAGGAGGTCATCTGGGACTTTCTGAGGTGGAATTGGTCATCCTGGGAACAGAAGCTGCAGATGCGAAAGAATTGGGAATAAGGGATGGTGTTTTTACAGGAGGTGGGGTGGGAGGAGGTGTGGTCGAGGTAGCTGTGGGAGCTGGTGGGCTTGTAGTATATGCCTGTGGTTAGTCTGTCGCCAGAGACAGTGATGGAGAGGTCCAGGAAGGGGAGGGAGATTGCCAAGATGATTCAGGTGAATTTGAGGTCGGGATGGAAGGTGTTGGTAAAGTTCATGAATTGTTCAACCTCCTCGTGGGAGCACGAGGCAACGCCGATACAGTCATCAATGTAGTGGAGGAATGTGAGGGGTGGTGCCAGTGTAATTACAGAAGGTGGGCAAACAGGCAGGCATAGCTGGGTCTCATGTGGGTGCCCATTGCTACCCCTTTGGTTTGGAGGAAGTGGGAGGACTTCTTCAGAACACTTGAAGATTCTTCTTTTGAAGAGTGTAATACCAGACTTGTAATATTAATTGTTTCTCTTGCCGCAGATGATGCCTGACCTGCTGAGTTTCTCTGGCATTCTCTGTGATTGTTTCAGGTTTCCGGCAACTACAGTTTTTTTATTCTAGTGACATAGCAGTAATTGGCTGGGTTATATTTGTCCTTTATAGAAAGAGCATACCAGGAAAATTTCCCTATTGCCAAGTAAATAATAGTGTTGTGTCTCGAAGGTAACAGCTTGGCTATGTGCGGGGCTATTTCTGGAACACAAGCCTTCAGTGCCACTGCCAGAATATAATCAAAGCCTATAACCTTTGCATTATCTACTGCCTTTCAACTGTTCTTGATATCATGGGGAATGAATCAAATTGTCTGAAGACAGCACCTGTAGTACTGGGAATTTAAGGAGGGAGATCGTCATTGAGATGGGGGTTATTTGTGGAGCCTCCTCTTTCTGTTCATTGATTCATTGTTCACCATCATTCACACCAGGATGTGGCAGAACTGCAGAACTTAGACTTGATTAATTGATTTTGGGACTGCTTATCTTTCTCTCGTGCTGTTTTAAAAAAATTCTCAAGGTCAAGGACCAGGCTCGCAGGAAAGTAGTCTGACACAGAACAAACAGCCAAGAGGCGAGTCTGCTAGAATATAAGTGTTTTATTCCCCGCAGCGTCGCCACAACCAGGTCTCGTACTTACAACGGGTCTGGTTTATACTCACTCTACGTGTTACCGGAACTGGGAGCCGTCAGTTCTCGTAGAGCGGTTGCCAACAACCCACGCTCGGCGGTTAAACGCAACCCCGGAGCAGACTCACCGAACTGGAGACTTTTCCAGCTGATATACTCTTTTCCAGATATAAACATTCATGTGAACAGCAGAGCAAGGCTAAAAAACACATTCCATTCTGGTTACATACAGATAAGAAGATTCACACGGGGAGGTGTGTAATAAGATTCACACGGGACTAAGCAACACCTCCATTCCGGTTAGATTCACACATGTATTGGGACACAATTTTAACCCTTTCACCACACGTGCTTCTGCAGTTTGGGATGCAATGTAGTTTCACCTTGCTGCCACATCATTTTTAGGTATGCCTGGAGTTACCATTGACATACCCTGCTGTCGTCATTGAGTAAGAGTAGGTGTCCAAATTGATGGTCATGATAAAGTGTGAAATATGATATACTATAAGTCTGCACATTGTGATTGAGTACAATTCTGCTGCTGCTATTGGCCCACAACTTCATCTTATATATTTAATAAGAGTTAGTTTGAGCTCTTGCTATATTGAAAGCAAGTGCCAAGATATTTTCACACATAATGTACTGCATAGCACAAAACACTATAAAATGTGTGGGTAATCCCACCATTTGCCTGACAATAGCATGGTCATATATAATATATATTAAACTTAATATATAAAGTTTTCTCTAAGCTGCATGTCCATCAACCTCTGGAAACCTCTGGAAAACTCCTCTACACGCAAATAAGTTTCCTATTCCAGAAGCTGATGCCCCATAAAAATGTCAGAATTCCACACATTGGCAGGAAAAATTAGAGGAAATATTGATTATAAGTGTAGATTTTTAGCAGTTTATCTTACTGCAGTCTATTTTTGTTAAGTAAAAAAATGAAAAACCCTAGGTTTATGTTGAAATCACAACAAATCATATTTATAGATTACTTTTAAAGTAGTAGAAAATCTTTAGTCAAAGTTTGACACCATACCACATGAAGTGATATTGGGGTAGATTACCTAAAGTGAGCAAATAGTTGGTGGGTGAATGATTATACTTGTCCATTTCACTAACAGTCTCCTTTTGGGCTTAACCCTTCGTCAGGACTCCCCTGACAAGGGGTTAAGCCCAAAACATCAACTGCCTTGCTCCTCAGATGCTGCCTGACCTCCAGTGCCTTTTCCAGCGTCCCACTTATCGAATCTTTCCTATCTTCTCAGCCATTGCAGTCCAACCGTTTTGTTCCTTGTACACCACCAATTTTATCCACTACTGATTTAAAAACACTTCCATTTGTATCTTCCTTCTTTTCTGAAAATTTGTCATCAGCCTAAAAGGTTAATACTGTTTGTCTCCATAGATCCCGCTTGGCAAGATGAGAATTTCTAGTGCTTTCAGTTTGAATTTCACAATTTTCTGGATTTGCTGGAAGCATTTTTTCTTTTGTATCAATTCAGCTTTTAAATGGTTTATACTTATATCAAAAATCACAAATAGGATAGGCTTTAACTTTGTTCATTGGAGCTTAGGAGATTGACAGGTGACCTTAAAGAAGTGTATATAATAATGTGGGGTATAGTTAGAGTTAATTATAGTTATCTTTTCCCTAGGATGGGGGATTCACGACTAGGGAGCACATCTCTTAAGGTGAGTGGAAGAAGATTTAAAAAAGACATGAGGGGCAATTCTTTTACACAGAGGATGGTTCACATGTGGAATGAACTTCCTGAGGAAGTGGCAGATGTGGGTACAATTACAACATTTAAAAGGCATTCGGATAAATCTATGAATAGGAAAGGTTTGGAGGGATATGGGCCAGGAGCAAGCAGGTGGGACTAGTTTTGTTTGGGATTATGTGTGGCATGGATGGGGCTAGACCAAGGGGTCTGTTTCCATGCTGTATTACTCTATGGCTGTGACTCTTACCCTTTACAAAGACTTACACATGGGTTGGCCCAGTAATTCCAGGCTCACTCTTCCAACTGTCCAGACATGCTGCTAGCCTGAAGAAGGGCTTATGCCTGAAACGTCGATTCTCCTGCTCCTTTAATGCTGCTGACCTGCTGCGCTTTTCCAGCAACACATTTTTATGCTGCTAGCCTTGCCTTGCTTGCCTTCCACAGTGCTCGTGGTTCTGCCTAGGCTACGAATATCCAGAATCTGTGTTCCACATGATGAAAGCTATGATGTGAACCCTACATGTCTTAGACCTTGCTATGTTGCCATTTGCTGTTCTGTAGAAATATAGAAACATCGAAAATAGGAGCAGAGTAGCACAGAGCAGAAAAACTCAGGGGAGATGATCAAAGTCTCCAGAACACAAAATAATGTGTTTGGAAAGGGGTAGAAATCAAACTTCAAGCACATTGGATAAAGGGCTGGTAATGAGAAGAGGGATGGTAAATACATGACTGAAGGTGTTGTATAATGAATGAACGCAGTATACAAAATAAGGTAAATGAGCTTGTGGCACAGATGGAAATTGGCAGGGATGATGTGGTGGGCATCACGGAGACATGGCTGCCAGGGGATCAGGACTGGGAGCTAAATATCCAAGGAAATATATCCTCTTGAAAAGAGAAGCAAGTGGGCAGAGGAGTTGAGGTTGCCTTATTAGTAAGAAATGAAATTGCATCAATAGCAAAAAATGACATAGGGTCAGATGATGTAGAATCTGTTGAGGAACCACAAAGATGAAAAAGCCATATTGGGAATTATGTACAGGCCTCCAAACAGTAGTCAGAATTTGGGGCACAAGATATACCGGAGACAGAAAAGGTGTGTAAGAAAGGCAAGGTTATAGTGATCATGGGGGATTTCAATATGCAGGTGGATTGGGAAAATCAGGTTGGTAGTGGATTGCAAGAAAAGGAATTTGTGGAATGTCTGCAAGATGGCCTTTTGGAGCAGGATGTAGTCAAGCCCACTAGGGAACAGGCAATTCTGGATTTAGTGTTGTGCAATGACGCAGACTTAATAAGGGAGTTTAAGGGGAAGGAACCCTTAGGAGGCAGTGACCATAGTATGATAGAATTTACTTTGCAATTTGAGAGGGAGAAGCTGGAATCAGATGTAACAGTATTACAATTGAATAAAGGCAACTACAGAGGCATGAGGGAGGAGCTGAGAAGAATTGACTGGGAGAGGAGCCTAGCATGAAAGACAATGGCAGATGTTTCTGAGAGTAATTCAGGAGACACAGCAAAAATTCATTACTAGGAACAAGAAGCTCACTAAAAGGGAGGACAAGGCAACCATAGCTGACAAGGGAAGTCAGAGACCGCATAAAAGTAAATGAGAAAACATATAATGTGGCAAAGGGCTGTGAGCAGCCAAAGGATTGGGAATCCAACAAAGGCCAACAGAGGGCAACAAAACAGAAATAAGGAAAGAAAAGATTAAATATCAGAGCAAGCTAGCCAATAATATAAAAGAACTTAGATATATACAGGGCAAAATAGAGGGAAAAGTGGACCTTAGGCCACTAGAAAATGACATTGGAGAACTAGTAATGGGGAACAAAGAAATGGCTGAGGAACTGAATAAGTACTTTGCGTCAGTCTTCATGATAGGAGGCTTGAATAACATCCCAAAAGTTCAAGAGAGTCTGGGGTAGAGGTGACTATGGTGGCCATCACCAAGGAGAAGGTGCAAGAAAGTCTGAAAGATCTGAAGGTGGACATATCACCTAGACCAAATGGATACACCCCAGAGTTATAGAGACAAAGAGATGTACAGCACCAAAACAGACCCTTCAGTCCCACTCGTCCATGTCAATCAGATATCCTAAATTAATCTAGTCCCATTTGCCAATGCGTAGCCCATTCATACACCCATCCCAATGTCTTTTAAATATTGTAATTGTGCCAGCTTCCACCACTTTCTCTAGCATCTTATTCCATACATGCACCACCTTTGAAGAATTTCCCCCGACGTCCCTTTTAAATCTTTCCCCGCTCATCCTAAACCTATGCCCTCTAGTTCTGGACTCCTATACCCCAGATAAAAGACCTTGTCTATTTACTCTATCCATGCCCCTCATGATTTGAGAAACCTTTATAAGGTCACTCCTTAGCCTCCAACACTCCAGGGAAAACAGCCCCAGCCTCTTCAGTCTCTCCCTTTAACTCAAACCCTCCAACCCTGGCAACATCCTTGTAAATCTTTTCTGAACCATTTCAAGTTTCACAACATCCTTCCTATAGGAGGGAGACCAGAATTGCACACAATATTCCAGAAGTGGCCTAATCAATGTTCTGTACAGCTGCAACATTTCCTCCCAACTCCTATATGCAATGCTCTGACCAATAAAGGAAAGCATTCCAAATGCCTTCTTCACTATCCTCTCTACCTGCAAAACAGTATAACCTCACATTTTCCCACATTATATTCCCATCTGCCAAATTTTTGTCCACTGGCTTAACTTGTCTGTATCCCTCTGTAGGGATCCTCACCACTTGCTTTTGCACATTGACAGCCCTGCACTCATTGCAACCATGCAGCATCATTCAGTCTGAGGTGGTTGCCCTACTCCGCAGAAATAATTTGCAACAGATTTTTTTTTCCCAACTCCACCAATGACACCTTGCTAGAGGATCTCATCCACACCATCTAGGAGAAATGGGGGAATCCTCTTTCCCAGTGAAGACAATAGGAAGCCTTCTCATCAGACCAAACTGACCTGAACGAAGATCACCACTCATGTTAGTGCCTTTTGGGCTCTTAAGGGAACCCAGTTCTAGTGCAAGAAGATGTTGAATTATTTCATATACGCCACAAGACTAAGTGATACCGTCTAATACTGTAAGCTGACACTCATAATGACATTCTGATGGAGTTGGCTGAAGAGATCGTGGAGACGTTAGTGATGACCTTTCAGGAATCATAGGAGTCAAAGAGGGTCCCAGAGGACTGGAAAATCGCTAATGTAACACCCTGTTTAAGAAAGAAGTAAGGCAAAAGACAAGAAATTACAGGCTGACTAGCCTGACCTCAGCTGTTGATAAGATTTTGGAGTCCACTGTGAAGGATGAGATTTCTGAATACTTGGAGGTGCATAGTAAAATAGGACAAAGTCAGCATGGTTTCATCAAGGGGAGGTCATGCTTGACAAATCTGTTAGAATTATTTGAGGAGGTGGCAGGCAGGTTAGGCCAAGGATAGCCATTGGATGTTACTTACTAGGACTTCCAGAAGCCCGTTGACAAGGTGCCGCACAGGCAGTTGCTGAGTAACGTAAGAGCCCATGGTGATTAGAAATAAGGTACTAGCGTGGATAGAAGATTGGCTGTCTAGCTGAAAGCAGAGAGGAGGGATAAAAGGTTCCTGCTCAGGATGGCAGCTGGTGACTCGTGGTATTCTGCAAGGATCAGTGTTGGGACCACAGCTTTTCAATTTACACGTTAATGATCAAAATGAAGGAACTGAAGGCATTCTGGCGACATTTGTAGAGGGACTGGTAGTATTAAGGAGGCAGGGAGGATGCTGAAGGATTTAGGTTAGAAGAATGGGCAAGGAAGTGACAGATGGAATACAACTTGGAAAAGTGTGAGGTCATGCACTTTGGTGGGAAGAATAGAGGCATGGACTATTTACTAAGTGGAATGAAAATTCAGAAATCTGAAGTGCAAAGGCATTTGGGAGTCTAGGATTCTCTTCCGGTAAACTTGCAGGTTGAGTCAGTAGTTGGGAGGCAAATACAATATTGACATTTATTTTGAAAGGACTAGAATATACAAGTAGAAATGTATTTCTGAGGCTTTATAAGGCAGTGGTCAGACCACATTTAGAGTGAGCAATTTTGGGCTCCATATCTCAGGAAGGATCTACTGACCCTGGTGCAGGTCCAGTGGAGGCTCATGTGAATGATCCCAAGAATGAAAGACTTAACATATGAGGAATGTTTAAGGACTCTGGTCTAAACACGATGGAGTTTAGAAGGTTGAAGGACGATCTAATTGAAACTTACAGAACACTGAACGACCTGGACAAAGCGAACGTTGGGAAGATGTTTTCATTAGCAGGAGAGACTGGGATCTAAGGGCAAAGCCTTAGAGCAAAAGGAAGACCCTTTAGAGTGGAGATGAGGAGAAACGTCTTCAGCCAGAGAGTGGTGAATCTATGGAATTCTTTACCACAGAAGGCAGTGAAGGCCAGGTCATTGAATATATTTAAGATAGAGATAGGTAGGTTCTTGATTAACAAGGCGATCGAGGTTATAGAGAGAAAGCGGGAGAATGGGGTTGAAAAATCTATTACGCACGATTGAATGGTAGAGCAGACTCGATGGTCCAAATGGTGTAATTTTTGCTCCTTTGTCTTATGGTCTTACTTGGCCCTTTGAGCCAAATTCAATATGATAATGGCTGATCATCCAAGGTCACTGAAATCCAAATGTGAACTCTGTTTTCTGTCTGCAGATGTTGCCAGACCTGCTGAGTTACTACAGGAATTCCTGTTTTTGTTTCTCATTTCCAGCAAATGCAGTACTTTGGTTTCTTTGCTGAGCATCTAACCTAATACCCTGTTTCTGCTTTCTCATCATACCCTTTGATCCCTTTAGCCATAAGAACTATATCTAATTCTTTTGTGGAATACATTCAAGGTTTTGGCCTCTACCGCTTTTTATGGCAGAGAATTCCACGAGCTCACCACTTTGTGTGACACAATTTCTCCTCATCACTATCATAAATGGCCTTCGTCATAATTTCAAATTGTTATCCCTGGTTCTGGACTCCATAGTCGTTGGAAACATAATTCCTGCATTTATCAAGTCTAGTTCCTATTAGAATTTTATAGGTTTCTATGGGATCCCCCATTCCTTTTTTTTCTGGACTCCAGTGAATATAGTCCTAACTGATCCAATGTCTCTTCATATGTCAGTCCTGCCATTCCAGGAATCATTGAGGAGAAAGTGAGGTCTGCAGATGCTGGAGATCAGAGATGGAAATGTGTTGCTGGAAAAGCGCAGCAGGTCAGGCATCTAGGGAACAGGAGAATCGACGTTTCGGGCATAAGCCCTTCTTCAGGAATGAGGAAAGTTGGTCCAGCAGGCTAAGATAAAAGATAGGGAGGAGGGACTTGGGGGAGGGGCGTCAGAAATGTGATAGGTGGAAAGAGGTCAAGGTGAGGGTGATAGGTCAGACTGGGGGGGGGGCGGAGAGGTCGGGAAGAAGATTGCAGGTTAGGAAGGCGGTGCTGAATTTGATGGATTTGACTGAGACAGGCTGGGGGGAGAGGAAATGAGGAAACTGGTGAAATCCGAGTTCATCCCTTGTGGTTGGAGGGTTCCTAGCCAGAAGATGAGGCGTTCTTCCTCCAACCATCGTTTCGCTGTGGTCTGACGATGGAAGAGTCCAAAGACCTGCATATCCTTGGTGGAGTCGGAGGGGGAATTGAAATGTTGAGCTACAGGGTGGTTGGGTTGGTTGGTCCGGGTGTCCCAGAGGTGTTCTCTGAAACGCTCCGCAAGTAGCCGGCCTGTCTCCCCAATATAGAGGAGGCCACATCGGGTGCAAAGGATATCCTCTTCGTAGGATATGTGGAACAATCCATCTTCCGCAACTACACTGGCCCCACCCCCCACCTTTTCCTCCGC
>NC_057718.1:45229640-45236293 GCF_004010195.1 Chiloscyllium plagiosum
ATCTGTACCTCCACACATATCATCTATTGCATCCTCTGTACCCGATGTGGCCTCCTCTATATTGGGGAGACAGGCTGGCTACTTGCGGAGCGTTTCAGAGAACACCTCTGGGACACCCGGACCAACCAACCCAACCACCCTGTAGCTCAACAATTCAATTCCCCCTCCCCCTCCACCAAGGATATGCAGGTCTTTGGACTCTTCCATCGTCAGACCACAGCGAAACGATGGTTGGAGGAAGAACGCCTCATCTTCCGGCTAGGAATCCTCCAACCACAAGGGATGAACTCGGATTTCACCAGTTTCCTCATTTCCCCTCTCCCCAGCCTGTCTCAGTCAAATCCATCAAATTCAGCACCGCCTTCCTAACCTGCAATCTTCTTCCCGACCTCTCCGCCCCCACCCCAGTCTGACCTATCACCCTCACCTTGACCTCTTTCCACCTATCACATTTCCGACGCCCCTCCCCCAAGTCCCTCCTCCCTATCTTTTATCTTAGCCTGCTGGACCAACTTTCCTCATTCCTGAAGAAGGGCTTATGCCCGAAACGTCGATTCTCCTGTTCCCTGGATGCTGCCTGACCTGCTGTGCTTTTCCAGCAACACATTTCCATTCCAGGAATCAGTCTGGTAAACATTTGTTGCACTCCTTCCATAGAGAGAACACCGTTCTTCATGTAAGGAGACCAAAACTGCACACAGTACTCTAGGTGTGGTCTCATCAAGACCCTGCACATTTGCAGCAAGACTTCTCTGCTCCTGTACTCAAATCCTCGGCTACGAAGACCAACATACCATTTGCCTTCGTCACCACCTGCTGTACCTGTATGCTTACTTTCAGCAACTGGTCTACAAGGACCTCCATGTCTTGTGGAACTGCCCCCTTTCTCAACCTATCACCATTCAGATAATAATCTGCCACCTTGATTTTGCTACCAAAGAGGATAACCTTATGTTTATCCACATTATTCTTCATCTACATTTGGTTCTGCGACAACACGTTAGGTCCGTTCTCATGCAATCCCGTAATAGCAGTAGCATTTAAACTAATGGGGTTGGAATTGCATTATCACCAATACATGCTTTAAAGATTCACGCTTCAGGAGCAGTGTCCCCAATTTGTCAATCGTGTTATAATGAATTTGCATTGACGAAACGTGCATTATAGCAGAACAACCTGGACCATGCATTTGCACACTCTCTAAACTTTAAAATAAGGTTGAGAATTAATTATTAGCTGCTGAAAAAATAAATGGAGATGTATACATCTTCTGTATACTAAAGAAGAAGCAAAATGTTATGAGTATAGGTGGGTAGTAAATATAAAACCAAATGTGTGAAATATAGCACAGAAGGTAAACTGAGGAAATTAATGGTTGGAAAGCAAGAAGGAACCTAGAACAATAAGAAGTGCATCAAAAAATGTTCCTAAAATGGTAATTTAAAAGTTAAGCATCTGGCATGTTACTGTGTCTCAAAAGACATGTTATTGTATGTTTATAGGGAGGTAGTTGGGATCATAGGAATATCTTGGCAAGAAACCAGTGTTCCCATATCCTGTTCAAATGTTTCCTGCAGATTGTTATTTTTCATTTTTCCTGCCTAATTTGTTTCCTATTTCCTGCATACATGCAACATTAGAAACAGGCCAACTGAAAAATAATGAAACTGTTCCTAGATCTTTCTTTAGGTGTTTTCGTTGATGTATCCCACAAGAGTTTCTTGAAACGTATGACTATATTATAATTTGTATACTCCTCAGTTTTCACTTTTCAATTACTGATTACCATTTGGTTTTCATTTCTAGCTTTTTTTCCATTTCTTTCTTTTGTTGTATCTCTAGGCTGAATCTTACATTTTTAGCCATGTGCAAGTTGTGTTGAATTTCTTTTGGAGACTGTCTCACCAAAATGCCTGGTGGGTTTTCTCACCCTATCTGACCAAGCTGAACTCATTATTTGTCTACCTTCTTCTACAGAGTCACCCACGTCCAACTTACGCTCATCTTCCTATGCACTGTTTCTATCCCACAATAGGTCAGGAAGATTCAAGACGTGTACTGTGCTGCTGTCATTTGGCCCCTCATTCCTTATGAAGAGAAGATCATGACTCTGACTGCACTGAGGAGGACCTGGACTGCTTTTGGAGGCTGCCCTTGACTTCTGTGCTCAGCAACCCTATATGAAGGCTGATTGACAACTATGACATGCTTCCTGGCTTTTTGTTTGCTCTAAACAACAGACAAGAACAGCTGCAATATGAATGTGGTATTTCTAGGACAAAGAACAAAACTGAAAGGCAAGCCTGGAGCAGTCCATGAGCTGGGTGCATGTCCCTGAGCATGCATTGTCCTTGCTGCAACATTACAAAGATACTTCCTGGTGCTGTATGGAAGTACAGAGTATCCCTTAATTTGATTGGAGATGTCCCATGAGGGTTCTGAGAGGCTGGAAAATATTGGTTGCTAATGTCTGAGAATAGGGTGTGCGTGTGGCTGGTGTCCAAGGAACGTGCACTGAGATGTTGGTGCCAGGATTCCAACAACCATTGGGCTGAATCTGGCAGGTAGAAGCTGTGGGTTCTTTGTCAAGTCTTCCCAACATCTAGCTTGTTTGGTGAGTTTGATAAGATGGGATTCTGAATATTAATAAGGTGAGTCATAATATTAACAAGGCATTTAAAAATCAATAAGATGTATGAATTGCCATTTCTGCCTAGCAAGAATCTCACCACACCACTTGTGTAAAGGGTAAAGATGGGAGTGATAATCTCAATGTCAAGATGATCTTCGCCTCACTTGTTGCCTGATTCTGACACATGTATCTTCCTAGGCCACATTACTTGGGCCACCTTTAAGTTTCTGTTCTTTGTGTTTGATCTAAAAATCAGCACTGCTAACAGTGTAGCTTTCCCGCCATTCTGCAGTGACAGCCTAGATTAAAGCCCTGAATTTCATTCTGGGGTCAGGTGTGCAGAGCTGGGAGAATTCCCAGTTCTGCAAACCCAGAACTTATAAATAATTGTCCAAACTTTACATTTTTTAGTTCAGAAGGAAAACTGAATTGGAAGTCAGAGTAGTTGACACAGTGAAACCTGAGAAGGATGCTAGGTGCAGAAGCAGGATGAATAGCAAATGATCTTGAATCTCTGGCAAGGTGTCAAAAGTTTAAAAATAATGATTATCATATCCTTCCAGCACTCAACATTCACTCTTCGTTAAAACACACTTATCACATTTAAATACCATCCTAGAAAAAAGCCTGGCAAAAAGTAAACATTTCATTCAAGCGAACATGAGTTGGAATTCATAATCCCTCAAAACAACCTGCTCCTGTCAATCAAACTGTGAAGTGGAGCCTTATGAAATGAGTCATGCAGCATTACTGGATTAATGAAACTAATCAGACTTACATTAACAAACACAGTGAAATAGAAAGCAGACAAACTCTCCAAACTCTTGTTTTTCCAAAGATTAAAAGGCATGGAGTTTTAAATGTCTTGACAGTCTTGACAGGTCACTTTGAAAATCTTGAAAGCTCATTTTGACAGTTTAATTGTTCTATGACAGATTTTGACATTTCTGACAGTTTTGAAGTAGTAATGAGTTCATTTACACAAGAGTGGCTGCCTTGAACATTTGCAAAGAGCACATAAACTCATCTAAAGGGGTATCTTGTCTCTTCATTAAAAGAGAGTTTACTTCTCCTAAAGGTCTCCTGGGACCAGATCCAAAGCGGTAACTCTTGTTCTCTCAAAGAATACCCTGGCTTTCAAAATCAACCCACAAGGTTCAGACCTGCTATTGCTTGGTCTAATCTATACACTTAAGATTTCAGACACCCAAATCACAAAAACCATGCAATATTTAAATTGCTAGCGATCTCAGTAAACCCATAAGCATGATTTCAGAGCCCAGTCCAATCTTGCTTCCACAAAAATGAATATTATGTTCAGAGGAGCTAATGGAAAACTTATTTGCACAGAGAGTTCTCATGACTCACAATGAGCAAAGCCAATATCAAGAATAGACAGCATGAAACATAGCTGCAAACAGCAGCAAAAATACCAGAAAAGTAATTTCTAATTGGGCTACAGAATTGGAATTCAGAATTTAAGGTGGAGAAGCGCACCTTTAAAAGAATCTAGTGAGAGAAAAAAGTTAAGAGAAACTGTAGGATCAAGAGCACCTGAACTCAATAGTTAAACAATGTATAAACACCACAGACAGATAGCTTTGTGGATGTAAGTTTGCTCGCTGAGCTGGAAGGTTTGTTTTCAGACGTTTCGTCACCATACTAGGTAACATCATCAGTGAGCCTCTGGTGAAGCGCTGGTGTTATGTCCTGCTTTCTGTTTATGTGTTTAGGTTTCCTTAGGTTGGTGATGTTATTTCCAGTTCTTTTTCTCAGAGGATGGTAGATGAGGTCCAAATCAATGTGTTTGTTGATAGAGTTCCAGTTGGAGTGCCATGATTCTAGGAATTCTCATGCATGTCTCTGTTTGGCTTGTCCGAAGATGGATGTGTTGTCTCCATCAAAGTGGTGTCCTTCCTCATCTGTATGAAAGGATATGAATGATACTGATAGTCAAATCAGAACTCCATCAACAAACATTGATTTGGACCGCATCTACCACCTTCTGACAAAAAGAATCGGAAATTACATCACCAACCAAAGGAAACCTAAACACATAGATAGAAAGCCGGACATAACACCAGCACTTCACCAGAGGCTCACCTAGTATGGTGATAAAATGTCTGAAAACAAACCTTCCAGCTCAGCGAGTGAACTTACATCCAGAACCTCAACCTGAGCTACAAACCTTCTCAAAACTCAGTGACGGTGAGCTATTTTAAAAGATTGGTAGAATAGCAAGTGTATTGAGTTTAAGCCATGAAAGGTGGAAAAATATCCATTTTGTCCAGAAAGAATTACAAAACTCCAGTTGGGCTACAGAAGGCAGGAAATCTTAAAAAAAAGTAGGAATCCAGTATTTTGATCATTATAAAAAGATGCAAAAACTGTGTAAGCATACAAGAAACAGAATTTTGTATGCTTGAAACTAGTAAATCACTACAGAACAGCCTGTAATACATGATAAAGGTTTATTGGATAATTTAATATAGCATTATAGCTGTGCAGAGTTTAAAAGAACTGCCAAACAAGGAAAATATTGTACACAGTCCAGCAAGCTGTACAGTAACTGAGTTTAAAGCAAAAATGGTGAAAACAGGAATACTATGTTAAGTAACAGCAGATTACTGGTGTATGACAGAAAATTAGTAACTCCAGCATCCCTTCAAGAAGATATATTGAAAAGCATACATTGGACATGCTTGGATATTTCCAAGTGTACAGCCAGGTATCAGTCAGCAGTGTGGTGGCCTGATTATAGATGTCACAACCCATTGTGAAATCTGCAGTTGTGCAGTATTATCAGATTTAGAAGACAATCCTGTCATCACTGAAGATATGAGAAGGTAAAATTCAACACAGTTTGCAATAAGAAATGATTATTGCAAAGAATGAGCAGTACACCCCATTTGAAAGTATCTGATGAACTTTGAAGTTGTTCAGACAGCAGAACTGTTGGGTAAACAAATTGATACAGTAGAACTGCCAGTCTCAGTGACAACGATTATGCTGATTAAGCAATGATCTTCCAATAACATGACTGAATGTGAAAAAGCTTAGTTCACCATTCAATTGAGGCAAATGAAGATGTTTAACCTGATCAACAAATTGAAGAAGGTGAGGTGCACATGACTTCATGAGAGCCAGACCACAGATTTAGGAAATGGTCAAAAAGAAGAAATTCCCTGCTTTAAGCATCCAGGATACCTCAAAAATGTCTGGTCCAGATATCCGAGATTCTGCAAAGAAGAAAGTACTTGTTTCAACAGAGCAGCTGTCTTTCATAATGAGCATTCACAAGGTTAAAGGACCTCCAGGTAAGTTATGAATCAATGACTAGGTCAAGCAGGAATGACAGCCTCCACAAAGGATATCCAAGAGATAAAAGTGGATAAGTGATTCATAGATCAAAATTATGGTCCACAAACCTCAAACTGAACACCTACCACTCTTCCAAGTCCAAAGGAAGTGTGTACTAGAATAATTGTGATATGTCAAGACTGTCTACATTTGTGAAGTCAGAAATTTAAGGGTAGTTAGCAGTAAATGTAATATAGTGACGTACATGAATGTGTAATGGCTACCTATTAGGAAACATTGGGGGAGATTCTATTTTATACAAACCTATTCCATTCTGATATTGTATAAGATAATACTTCTGATAATAGCTCCACTCAATCTAGTTTTTTTACACATTCTTTGGGTGGAGACAGTGTGTTCTGCACAAGTCTTTGTCAGGAGCAGATGTATTCTGTCCAGATCCCAGGAGTCCTTAGTAATTATGCCTGACTAGAAATGTAACATTGCACTTGTTGCTATTAGACAATAAACTATCTCGTTAACCAAGACCATAGAGTCACAGAATCATAGAGATGTACGGCATGGAAAGAGACCCTTTGGTCCAACCCGTCCAGGCCGACCAGATATCCCAACCCAATCTAATCCCACCTGCCAGCACCGGACCCATATCCCTCCAAACCCTTCCTATTCATATACCCATCCAAATGCCTCTTAAATTTTG
>NC_057718.1:45238716-45275200 GCF_004010195.1 Chiloscyllium plagiosum
TTTCAAGGAGCTATGAACCTGCACTCCAAGGTCTCTTTGTTCAGCAACACTCCCTAGGACCTTACCATTAAGTGTATAAGTCCTGCTCTGATTTGCCTTTCCAAAATGCAGCACTTCGCATTTATCTAAATTAAATTCCATCTGCTACTTGGCTCATTAGCATATCTGATCAAGATCCCATTATACTCTGAGGTAACCTTCTTCACTATCCACTATACTTCAAATCTTGGTGATATCTGCAAACCTACCAACTTTACCTCCTATGTTCACATCAAAATCATGAATATAAATGATGACAAGCAGTGGACCTAGCACCAATCCTTGTGGTACATCACTGGTCACAGGCTTCCAGCCAGAGAAGCAGCCCTCCACCACCACCGTCTGTCTTCAACCTTCGAGCTGGTTCTGTATCCAAATGACTAGTTCTCCCTGTATTCCATGTGATCTGACCTTGCTAACCAGTCTCCCATGGGGAACCTTGTCAAACGCCTTACTGAAGTCCACATAGATCACATCCACCACTCTGCCCTCATCAATCCTTTTTGTGACGTTTTCAAAAAACTGAATCAGTTTGTGAGACATGATTTCCCACGCACAAAGCCATGTTGACTATCCCTAATCATTCCTTGCCTTTCCAAATACATGTACATCCTGTCCCTCAGGATTTCCTCCAACAACCTGCCCACCACTGAGGTCAGGCTCACCGGTCTATAGTTCCCTGGCTTGACCTTACCTCCCTTCTTAAACAGTGAGACCAGTGCATCTTCTGTTTACAACTATCCTTGGACACAATGAAGATAAAGGATGATTAGTGGCAATGAACTACCTCAACAACCATTTACTTTTGCCACATTTTAGTAAAGTTGGGCAGATACCACAAGGTGTCAGCACTGGCAATCAAGTTAATACCACTGCAATCATTAGGTGATGGCTCTAAGATGAGAGAAAATCTGCAGGCAATCAAGAGTGCCACAGTTTTCAAACTGTTAAAGATTAAATTAAATTAGGTGATTTTGAGGTGAGCTTTGATTTCAACACCATATGGATATATGTTCTCATGAGAGTTGGTTTGACTTGAAATATTAAATCTGCTTCTCTCTCCAAAAATGCTGCCAGACATGCTGAGTTTATCCAGCTCTGTTTTATTAATAAGGGTGTAAGAGTGTCTAGAAAGACATTTACAACAAGAACCATAAAGGATAATTTGCAAGAAAGTTTACTATAATGATGATATAACATTATTAAGAAGACAATGACAGAAAAGGAAAAATTGGACTATCTCCTTTTGTTTATTGTATCTTTCCCATGAGTGTTAGAGAAATGGAAAAAGAGCTTTTCCAAATATATATAAATAGTATTTGAATCTTAGGAAAATAGAAATTTAAGAGGAAAAAGAATTTGCATTAATGAGTAAAATAGGAGCACTAGGGTCCTGTGCCTGAGCCTGTCCTCTATTGGGACTTTTTCTTTTTTTCCCCTTCTTCTTTCCTCAGTTTTATTTAGCTTTCACCCAAACATACCTGATAAAGAGAGCTGTTTGGTAGGAAGGTGGCTTCAACGGACTTTGGTGTAGCAGCGGCATCTTCAGAGATGGTATGGCTACAGACTTGGCCGTCTGTGAAGCCTGGAGTGGGACTTTTGTTTCTGCATGGAGTGAGTACCTGGTAGCAGCACGGCGTAGCCTAGAACAGGACTGTAACAGCAGGGAAAGAAAAGGTGGACTCTCTCTAAGTTATCTTTAAGCTACAAATCTTCTCAAAACTTGCTGAGTTATCTTTCTTTATTTTTTATTTTATTTTAAGTTAAGAAAGGGCGGCACGGTGGCTCATTGGTGGCTCAGCACTGTTGCCTCACAGCGTCAGGGTCCTGGGTTTGATTCCAGCCTCAGGCAACTGTCTGTGTGGAGTTTGCATACTCTCCCCATGCCTGCATGGTTTTCCTCCGGGTGCTCCGGTTTCCTTCCATAATCCAAAGATGTGCAGGTCAGGTGAATTTGCCATGCTAAACTGCCCATAGTGTTCAGGGATGTGTGGGTTACGTGCATTAGTCAGGGGAAATGTAGAGTAGTAGGGTAGGGGAATGTGTCTGGGTGGGATACTCTTTGGACGGTCAGTGTGAACTTGTTCGGCCAAATGTTCAGTTTCCACACTGTAGGGTTTCTATGATACTATGAATGAGAATGTGCCAACGGTACACATTTTTTTACTGCATTTCATATTGAATATACATGACAATAAATGATCCAATTAAACTATGAAGGAGATAGATCGTCATACAGCATAGAAACAGACCCTTTGGTTCAACTTGTCCATGCCGACCAAGTTTCTCCAAATAAATTAGTCCCATTTGCCTGCACTTAGCCCATATCTTTCTAGATCTTCCATAGTCATTTATCCAAATATCTCTTAAATGCAGTAACTGTACCCACATCTACCACTTCCTCTGGCAGCTCATTCCACATACAAACCACCGTGGGAGAAAGTTGACTCTCAGTCCCTTTAAAACTATGTTCTCTAGTTTTAAACTCCCCAACCTAGAAAAAGACCTTGCTATTCACCTTATCTATGCCCTTCATGATTTTATAAACCTTCATAAGGTCACCTCTCAACCTCCTATGCTCCAGTAAAAAAAAATGCCCCAGCTTATTCAGCTTCTCCTTAGAATCAAACCCTTCAGTCCTGGTAATATCCTTGTAAGTCTTTTCTGCATCTTGCTCTGGAAATTCCACTGGAAAGACAGAGAAAATAAAGCCAAGTGCATTATTACACAAAGGGTGAATCCATGAAAGGAAATGATAGCTCTGATTGCACTTTCAAGAACCATGAAGGAAAGTTAGAAATGATATATAGTCTGAAGTAAATTGTGTGACTTTGTTTTGAATTAGGTTGCACCCATTAGTCCTTGTACTAATATTCCATTCAATTTGTGCTGCAAAGTCTACCCCTGTATTTATGTTGGATATACCAATGGTTGATTTGAAGTAGTAATTAATGATTATGGACTCTATTATGTGGCATTTATGTACTTAATGGTTCTAAAAATGTTCAAATAACCATTAGCTTGGAAATTGTACATAAAATTCTGTTGTTTGTTTATAAACTATTACATTCTGAAATAAATGCACAGGGGCCGGTATCCCGTCACCAAGTCACCCTTTATGTACTTGTGCACAGTACAGTGGCTGTTGCCAGCCAGCTCAGAGTCAGTCACCTGAACTGTTTTTTTTTTTCTCAACTGAGGAGATTCTAATCTTTTGGGGTTTTTTTCTCTCAACTGGGGAGATTTGAATCCCCTGGTCATATTGGTCAGCCAGAGCTTTCCAGTTTGGGACCTGGGCCAATCAATAACCTCGTAGTCAACGAGGTCAATCTGTTTCCAATCACTACAAATTCAACTTATTTCAATGCCCAGCAATCCCAATTTTCTGAAAATTGATGTTTTAGTTATTTTACAATGACTTACCAAGTCACTTGATTGGTGACTAAATATACACTGTAGTTTTAGGGGACCAACTGTGCTGGCTGGGCCACAGTCAGTGCATTCCTGTTACTGTTAGTTATTGCTTTTTTTTGAGGAGGAGGGTTAAAAAGAAAAAAAAAGAATACCAGTTAACAAACTGGCTAAAAGAAAGAAAACACTGTAGTTTTAAAAGCAGGCCATTAGCCACAATGGGAATTAGTAAACTACCTAGCACCATTTTATAATTCTTCAGTCAAACCTTAATCACACAATTCATTTTTTTTTAAACCCCCACACTACCACCTAAGGGCGGTAGTGCTTATTTTTTCCCCAGCACCTATGGACACCCCCCTTTTTTTTATATTAACCCCCACACTACCACCTAAGTACGGTAGTGCTTATTAACACCTGTTTATAATATTAACCCCCACACTACCACCTAAGTGAATCCCCTGTTTATTTTTTTTTCGGACTCCACAGCGCGACACTCCTTCTCCATTACTTACAATTGTGTTTAAATACTTTTCACACTTAATTAGGTACTCCTTAAGTCACTCCTCAAGAGTGTGATAATTTCCGACAATAACTATAAAAGCAGTAAGATATGACAGGTAGCTGTCACAATATTGCTATAATTGCACAACACATTTTTCAATCAGGTCAAAACATACCACTTGTTTTGCTGATAACTTCAAAGAATAGAATAGAATTTTATTGTCATATATTCTTTTACATGAAAGTTACTATGAAAATTTTATAGGTCACCCCATCGCGGCACCTGCATCAATTTTACATGATTAAAAAATGTAAAATTAAGACAAAGTTCATCACAGTTCAGTTAATGGCTCTTGGGCTCAGGGAAAGCTGATTAAGGAATGATGGCATACCCTGAAGACACAGCCAGGACAAGACTGCCAAACCAAGCCACTAGAGTCCTGGGCCAGAATCTTCCATCGAAGAAGACCGCCATTCCAGGCTGAGACTGCTACACCTGGACGAAACGAACTGCAAAGCCATTGGATGCCAAAGACGAAGAAAATCTCCTCACTGGGGTCGAAAAAATTGTGAAAAAATTGCTACAGTTGGAGACCCCCCCCTGCCAGGCCAAGACTGCCTTTTTCCTTCTTCAGACACCTGGGCCTAGCTGTAGACCTGGAGCCTAGGTCTAGCCTGCAGGTCTGGGCTGGGGGAGTCAGCCCATGACCTGTTCCTCACTTGCCAGGAGACCCCGGGTTGGGATAAAGCCATGTCCGGCTTGTCCTGGCATTCCTGCCACCCAAAGCCACCTTCTTCACCCACTACTCTCCAGACTTTAAAGAAATGAAAATGAAGAATAAAGAAAAAAACAAAGAAAACAGTGCAAGAATGAGAAGAAGGAAAGAAAGAGAAAGAAAGGCAATCCCTGGGCTCAGCCTATGTACACCACTGCCACCTTGACCTATTACAAAGGTACTAAATGGTGTGGAATCTTAATGCAACTATAAAAAAGCCAAAAGGGCATTCAAAACCAAAACTATGTACTAAGATTAGTGCTCTTATTATGCTGTATTATAGCGTTTGATTCATCATGGTGAAAAAGAAACTCAAGTGCCATGTGACAATGATGTTTCTGTGTAAGTTTTAGTGTTTATAACTAAGGGCCTAAAAGTACTTTAACTTTTTAATGATAACATTACCACAGTTGAAATACCCTACAGTAATATACTTTTTCTTAAACAATCCTATTATAGGCATAAATTATTTTATAATTTTATAAAAATGCATTTACTTTGCACAAAATATTATATTTTTGTATAGGTTAAATATTCTGAAATTTTGAGAAGCTTTGTTGCTCAGGTTGAGGTTCTGGATGTAAGTTTGCTCACTCGCTGAGCTAGAAGGTTCATTTTCAGACAGTTCATCATAATACGAGGTAACATTATCAGTGTTACCTCTGGTGAAGTGCTGGTATTATGTCCCATTTTCTATTTATGTGTTTAGGTTCCCTTGGGTTGGTGATGTCATTTTCTGTTTTCTTTTCTCAGAGGATGATAGATGGGGTCCAAGTCAATGTGTTTGTTGATAAGAGTTCCAGTTGGAATGCCATGCTTCTAGGAATTCTCGTGCATGTCTCTGTTTGTCTTGTCCTAGGATGGATATGTTGTCCCAGTCAAAGTGGTGTCCTTTCTCATCTGTATGAAAGGATACCAGTGAGAGTGGGTCATGTCTTTTTGTGGCTAGTTGATGTTCATGTATCCTGGTGGCTAGTTTTCTGCCTGTTTGTCCAATGTAGTGTTTGTTACAGTTCTTGCAAGGTTTTTTGTAAATTATGTTTGTTTTGCTTGTTGTCTGTATAGGGCATTTTAAGTTCATCAGCTGCTGTTTTAGTGTTTTGGTGCATTTGTGGGCTGCTATGATGCCAAGAGGTCTGGCAGTCATTTCTGAAATGTCTTTGATGTAGGGGAGAGTGGCGAGAGTTTCTGGGCATATTTTGTCTACTTGTTTGGCTTTGTTGCTGAGAAATCAGTGGACTGTTATTGGGTACCTGTTCTTTTAGAATTCGCTGTATAGCTGATTTTCCTCTGCTGTTCGTATTTCCTCTATGCTGCAGTGTGTGGTAGCTTGTTGAAATGTTGTCCACACCCCAATTTTTCTGTTTGCTCTTTGCCTCTCTAGTCTAGCCTGTGTACAATAAACCCTCAGGCTGCAGCACCTAGTTTTAAAGCTGAGAATTAAGTCAATGGAGTTCACCTGAAAATTATGTGGGCAGCCCCAAAATTCCATGGACTTTGATTCTGGCACATACTTCAGAATTGTACTTTCCAATATCCATTGAGTCAAATCTTACTGGAGAATGCAGTCAAGAAGAAAGTACAATTATCTTGGGCCTATGGTCATGTATGTTACACCAGGTATGTCTTAAGCATCTCTCTGTGCTAAACTACTGTGAAATCCTGTTTTGGTGATGGGTCCAATGTGAATGACTGACTGGTGCTCCTGGAAATATTTGAAATAGGGTCCAAGCGGTGCCCCTGTGGCTTGATGGCCTATGTTGATCCCTGATTTTGCCCTGAAGATAGTGAGTAAAGTAGGACAGTAAAGACTTTGACAAGAGAACTCAGAAGTGCTAGGGTAAAGGTTCTGCTATTATTGGTGGAGATGAGGGCAGAAATGTGTAAAGTAAACCAGAGTCAGAAATGTGGAGTCCTACAGATTGTCCCTTCAAAAATCTTGCGTGAAGATTCAGCTGCCCTTATCTTAAATCACAACAGATTCACTTGTAGTTACTGAACAACATACTTGTAGTTACTGAACAACATTGGTTTCCAGCTAGGAAAGAATTTCAGTTTTCTCACCACTATTTTCAAATTTCTCCATGGCTTTGCTCCCTTTATTTCTCTAAATTATTCAAACTACTGTATGCGACTCTCTGAAGTTTGCATACCTGTTCATCTCAAATTCTTGCTACTTACACAATCTCAATTTTCATCAGACAGTCATGCCTTCAGTTAACTGAGCCCTAACCTCCCAAAATGTCTTTGCCTTTCCCTTTCTTTCATACCTCCTTCAAATCTTCCACTTGGACAAAGCTTTTAGTCACTTGTCTGAATGTATCAATATACAGCTTGGTGCCAAATTTTGTGCAATAACACTTTTAGTTAAATGTATTAGAATTACATTGAATGAGGTATTCAAATTCAAAATGTTTTCAATGTTTCAGTTGGAATGTCTTTCATTGGTGCCCTTCTGGATGAGCTTGTGTTGTCTAAATTGTAACTCAGGAGGATTGTAAAATAGACATTCAGATAGAAGGACAACTTATGAGCGCTAAAGTGTGGGGTGGTTAGCCCTGTTGCATAACATACATGGAACCCAAGTTCAATTTCACTCTCAAATGACTGACTGTGTGGACTTTATGCATTCTCCCTGTATCTGTGTGGGCTTCTGTGGGTTCCTCCCACAATCCAAAGATGTGCAGGTTAGGTCAGTTAGCCATGGGAAATGCAGGGTTACTGGGATGGGTCTGGGTGGGATGCTCTTTATAGGGTCATGACATGGAGGTACCGGTATTGGACTGGGGTGGACAAGGTCAGAAATCACATGACACCAGATTATAGTGCAACAGGTTTATTTGAAATCACAAGCTTTTTTCTTCTTCACCATCAGTATTAGCAGAACTTTTATCCTTGTACTTTGGAATTCTCTTCTTAATGGCTTTGCTGTCCTACTTTACTTACTATCTTCAGGGCAAAATCGGGGATCAATGTAGGTCATCAAGCCACAGGGGCACTGGCTTGAACCCTATTTCAAATATTTCCAGGAGCACCAGTCACTCTTATTGGACCCATCACCAAAACAGGATTTCACAATAGTTAATGCAGAGAGATGCTTAAGATGTACCTGGTGCAGCCCAAGATAATGGGATACTTTCTCCTTGACTTTAGAGGGTCGGTATGGAGTTGATGGGCCAAATAGCCTGCTTCCATACAGCAGGAATTCTATGATAATATTTGGTCATATTTGTACCTATTTGGTCGTGGAATGCTTTGGATCATCTAAAGTCTAGAGCTATATACAGTAAATACAAACGTAAAAGAGTTGAAACGTTTGAAGTCCATCATCCCCACATGGTGTCACTCGTGAGCTGGTCTGAACAAATAAGTGTCATGGTTTGGCAGCAGATCCACATAGCATAACAATCCCATAGCCCGATTAACCAACTCTGTGAATTCCCAACGAAAGCAAATACGTTACTGTGAGAATTCATTACCTTCCAGGTGTTCAATGTAGTGTACTTTTAAGGTAAAAAGAATACAATTTTGATTTTAATTCGGCCAAGAGGAAAAGCACACTAGGTTAGCAAAGTAATCTCCCACTGATTACTCAAAAAATATTGCTTTGGAAAAGTAACCTGATCAATACATAATTAAAGAGTTGCAGGACAGCTTTAAATCGACGTTGGCTGGGTGTGTTTTCGGTGTGTGACCATTAAGAAGCAACGACATCTCAGCCCTTCATCAGCTCGCATTCCTCACATTCCACATTTCTGATGTCACGAGGCGCAGATCTTTTTTTTTCAAACCCACAAACTGTGACCATGTTATTTAATCGAAAATAGTCTCGGCTGCAACTAGGAAAAAAGAAGGGAGAGAGATTACAAACCAAAAAACAACTTGGCGACCATAAAGGCAACTCGGACCGCTGGCAGTTGCTTTAGAGTTCGGAACAACAAACAAGAAAGAGGGCAGAAAGAAAGTTTCACCAAACAAAAGTAGTTCTTGAGCGGATGAGGTAGGCTCTCCGTGTAACTTCAAACACTTTTGGTGAGCAGACGGATCCCGGTCCCGACGTCTTTTAGACCAGTGGATCCTTTATCTAGACAGGAGGATTTCGTGCTAGTCTCCGCTTGTGGAAACTCCCCCCCCCCCCCCCCCAAAGAAAGAAACACGTTTGGAAAGTTTGAAGGGACGCGTGCAGTTTGTGGTTTTAATGGACTGATCGGACACGATAAAGACATGTAAACAGGTAAGGGAACCGGAGATTCCTAATTCCAGGAGCTTGCCTATTTGATTGAATGTGGAAGATAGATACACCAGAGAGAGAGGGAAATGTAGCCTCTTTACTTGATCCAAGATTTCCACTCGTCCTTGAGTGGTTTGAAGGAGTAAGTCAGACATGCCTATTAAAGGGAGGCTGTCTGCCTTACACTCTGGCTCAACTGCCAGCATTCCTCGACAGCCCCCTTTTATTTACAGCCTCCTTGATGGCGAGGGGAAGGTTCAAGCCAAGGTATGACAGCTTTTATTGTGCAGATTCAATTCTGCATCATACAGTACTTATAACTGAAATCTATGGCCCGCCCTGCAAGAAGGCTAACTTCAGGCTGCACTTTGTTGCCGCATATTTAAAGAGACCGTCTCATGTTTCGGTGGTCGATTGAGCTAATGAAATAAATGTAATAATGCCATAACCGCCGACACATCTTATTTAAAAGATGCTTTACTAGAATTAACATTTTTTTAAAGTTTCAAAGCTGTGTTTTTAAATGTAAGATAAACTGAGCGATAAACGCGATAATTCTTTGTGCAGGAGACGAGGGTTAAATTTTACCTAATTACGAGGAATTGATCCACTTGATGGGTTCAGATGATTTCTCAAACCATGAAAGCAAAATTTGAAATAAGAATATGACTTTTAAATGAATTACCTGCATTTTGATGTTGGATTGTTGCTTAAACTTGTCAAAATATGATTTTTTTTGTTCCAAGTTGGCTTCTGCATCTTTACAATTCGTGTTCTTTTTTTCTGATTGAAGTACCCTAGTGGAGACAAAGGATAGCGTTGACTTTGAGGAGTCAGTTCACTTAGTGAATGCATCTTGTTCTACAATTTTCAGGTCTACGATTTAATTTTGACACTTGCATAAAAATGTTGGAATTTTTGTCTAAAGTTTCGAATGAAGCTTCTAACTATATTTTCATATTTGTTGAATTTTACATATATTCAATGTGCCTTTTTAAACAGACTAAAATTGACAACATTCAGTCACCAGTAGTGTAAACAACCTGATCTGAATTCCCACTTGTCCTCTGATCCACTTTATGTACTAATCAACTGTAATGGACTTGCAATTTGAAGCATATGACCTATGGATATGCCGGAGTTCAAATTCAGGGGAAATATGTGGTGTAAACACCAGATGAAATTAACCTTGAGTTAATGCTGTCACATTTTCAAGAAGATCCAGCAGCTTGAGGAATCCTAGACTTTGCACTATGGTAATTCTCTTATGAAAAGCGATAGTATTTTGGACTGAAGCAATAAGGTCAAAGATATTGGACAATCTGATTATTGTTTATATATTGGAATTATGTTTCTTTACGAAGTGTTTGAGATAACACTACCTCTTAAAGTAAACCTGTTATGATATCAGGTTATGTTTACGACACTATTGGATGACCTTAGTTTTGATTAATGTTCACTGTTAAAAACCAGAACTCCGGCATATCCATAGGTCATATGCTTCAAATTGCAAGTCCATTACAGTTGATTAGTACATAAAGTGGATCAGCGGACAAGTGGGAATTCAGATCAGGTTGTTTCTTGGCTCTTCTTGGCTTTCTTGTAAAATCTAAGGGATCTGAAACATTTGGCAGAAATATATTACTGTAAATCAGCTGCATTACAGCAGCAACTACACTTCAAATGTACTTCATTGGCTGTAAATCATTGAGATGTCTCCTGCACATGGAAAGCACAATATCATTGTGTATCATTCTTTAATTTTAAAAATATGGGTGTTCAATGTAGTGTTCCTTTTTTCAACTAATTTGCACTTATGCAATTTCCTTGTTTTAGGTTTTTATTTAACATATATTCACCTAATTTCATGCCTGCAACTGAAATTGTATACAAAATCAGTTTGTAGGCCATCACTAATACAGCTGCCAGTAGGCATTAGAGACCACCCAGATGTGAGTTTCCAGTCATGCTGTGTGTATCTGTTACTTTCTCATTGAGTCAAAATCCCAAAGCTCCCTTCTTAACCACACTGTGGGCATACCTACACCATGCAGACTGCAAAGGAATAACAAGGCAGCTCACTACCACCTGCTCATGGACTAGTGATGAGATAATAAATGCTGGCCATGCTAACTGCATTCTGTGAGTGGATATTTTAAAATAAAAGTCGCAATTAGAAATGATCTCTTTTCGATGAGATGTCAGAGTGATGCTGTGTCTACTTGTTGAGCAGTTGTAAAAAATCTCATGGTACTGTTGAATGAAGACCTTGTTTTAAGTGCTGCTAGATTTCCTACATTACAAAAATGATTAAACTTTTAAAAGCATGTAATTGGCGTTGCAGTGTTTTGGGATGTTCTAAGGTTATGAAAGGCATGATAAAAATGCAAATAAAAGCAAATTACTGTGGATGCTGGAGATCTGAAATAAACAGTAGTGTTTGAGAATGTCAGCAAATATGGTAGCATCTGTGGAGTGAAAAATGTTAACATTTCAAGCCCCATGGCTCTTCCTCCCTGAAGAGTCATATTGTGCTCAAATTGTAATCTGTTTCTCTCTCCACGCGTGCTAAATTTCTACAGGACTTTTTCTATTGATTTAAAAATACAAGTTCTTCAGTTGATGTTAACTGATCCTACATTTATTACGAAATCCTTGATGTCTTGTTAAGATTAAAATCACACAACACCAGATTATAGTCCAACAGGTTTATTTAGAAGCACTAACTTTTGGAGCACTACCCCTTCATCAGGTAGCTGTGAAACAGGATCATAAGACAGATTTATAGCAAAAGATTACACTATTATGCAACTGAAATGATATATTGAACAAACCAAGATTGCTGTTAGGTCTTTCATCTTTTAGAATGGGTTGCAGGTTTCAGTATCTCCCACAACTTCTTTTAAGTCATATTCCCGAGATAAGTTAAGGTTTTATTTTGTAAAAAAAAAGTGACATCTCTGCTCAAGCAATGCAATAAATGTGTAAGCTCAGAATCTGTCTGTATCCCAATCTTGAATTAAAATTGGTTCTATTTCCAAAGTAGGAATTATAAAATACTACATGGATTGACTGCCTGCAGATTGTGTGCTTCTTGAGAAAAATGAAATGTTTCTGCAAATGCAAGTTCATCCCATAGAAATGTGTGTGTGTGAGAGAGATAGAGTCATAGAGATGTACAGCATGGAAACAGACCCTTCGGTCCAACCCGACCATGCCGACCAGGTATCCCAACTCAATATAGTCCCACCTACCAGCACCCGGCCCATATCCCTCCAAACCCTTCCTATTCATATACCCATCCAAATACCTCTTAAATGTTGCAATTGTACCAGCCTCCACCACATCCTCTGGCAGCTCATTCCATATACGTACCACCCTCTGCGTGAAAAAGTTGTCCCTTGGGTCTCTTTTATATCTTTCCCCTCTCACCCTAAACCTATGCCTTCTAGTTCTGGACTCCCCGACCCCAGGGAAAAGACTTTGCCTATTTACTCTATCCATGCCCTTCATAATTTTGTAAACCTCTATAAGGTCACCCTTCAGCATCCGTCACTCCAGGGAAAACAGCTCCCGCCTGTTCAGCCTCTTCCTGTAGCTCTGATCCTCCAACCCTGGCAACATCTTTGTAAACCTTTTCTGAACCCTTTCAAGTTTCTGAACATCTTTCTGATAGGAAGGAGACCAGAATTGCATACAGTATTCCAACAGTGGCCTACCCAATGTCCTGTACAGCTGCAACATGACCTCCCAACTCCTGTACTCAATACTCTGACCAATAAAGGAAAGCATACCAAACGCCTTCTTCACTATCCTATCTACCTGCGACTCCACTTTCAAGGAGCTATGAACCTACACTCCAAGGTCTCTTTGTTCAGCAACACTCCCTAGGACCTTACCATTAAGTGTATAAGTCCTGCTAAGCTTTGCTTTCCCAAAATGCAGCACCTCACACTTATCTGAATTAAACTCCATCTGGTCCATGCAAGCTCATTTAATCCTTCTGTTTCATGGGATCAGAAGGGGGGAGGTGAGGAAGAGGCCAACAATAGTGATGAAGAACACAATTGTGTGAAAATTTTGCAGCCCTTGGATGAAACAGCTCAGGTGGCGGACGAGCCTCTGCAAAACCCTGACCTCGTTCTCTAAATGGACAGGTCCTCCTTTGAAGACGATGCTGTGCAAAAAGCAGGATGGGCTGTCACCAGCTTGCATGAAGTAATAGTTCAAAGAAGTTTGCTGACAGACACTTCAGCCCAACAGGCAGAACTAAGAGCATTCAGGGAAATATGTAAGATAGCCAAAGGGAAAACAGCCAACATGATACAGATTCTCGATATGCTTTTTGGGTGGCGCACAACTTTGGGTCTCCATGGCAAAAAAAGGGGATTCATTACTGCAGCAGGAACACCCATTCAGAATGGGGATGAGGTCTGAGACCTCCTGAAAGCCACTCAATTGCCACAAGAAACTGAAATTCTGGAATGGAGTGTAAACTTGAGAGAGTGTGTGTGTGGTGCGCCTAAGAGAGAGAGTGTATAGTGTAGTGGGGTCACGTGTAGTGTGACATGAACCTAACATCTTGGTTGAGGCCACCCTCATGGGTTCCCTACTTGGCTACACTACAGTTGACCCCGCTACACTATACTCGCTCTCGCCCTCGCTCTCACACACACTCACTCATTCATACATATATACTCACACACTCATGTAGTCTCTTACTCACACACACACACATCCACGCACACACACGCATCTACGCACATACCCTCTCACAGGTTTACATTCCATCACACTCGCACACACTTTACCAAGCATGCAAACACCGACTTTCTCACGCGCTCTCACACTCGCACACAATCCCATGCACTCTCACATTCTCTCTCATGCACGTACACACACACACATGTCTATGGTTTGAATTTGTATTTGCTGAATTACATTTGCAGATACATTCTATTTTGCTTCAAAAGCACACAATCTGCACGCAGTCAATCCATGTAATATTTTATAAATTCCACTTTGGAAATAGAACCGGCCTGACTCAAGACTGGGATAGAGACAGATTCTGACCTCACATCTTGTAATGCATTGTTGGAGCTGAGATGACACTTTTCTTTTAATAAACCTTAACCTATCTCGAGAATGTGACTTAAAAAAGTTCTGGGATTTACATATTAATGAACCAAAACCTGCAACCCATTCTAAAAGATGAAAGACTTAACAGCAATCTGGGTTTGTTCATTATGTCATTTCAGTTGCATGACACTATAATCGTTGGCTATAAATTCTGTGTTATATGCTCCTCTTTCACAGCTACCTGATGAAGGAGCAGCGCTTCCAAATAAACCTATTGGACTATATCCTGATGTTGTGATTTTTCAACTTTCACCACCCCAATCCAACACTGGCGCCTCCTCATCTTGTTAAGGTGTCAGCAGGTATTTTTAAATTGTGATGTGGTGGGTGTTCCTCCAGTGAAGCCAGGCATGTCCAAAATGCTTAAACACAATTTGACTATTATTTGATTTTTGTTTAGTACAAGAGAATATAGCTTTAAGATCTTTTTACACTTCAATAAAATGCAAATTCATTTTTCTGAAATTATATTGGCAGCCATATTTGTTTTGTGCAGATCAGGTGTGATGCCCTTCAACAACGACTGTGTTTAAAAATATTAACTTGGATTTGTCTTGAAACTTTCACGACCTGTTCATCTCAAACTTATAGTGAATAAACTGCAGTTAACGTTATAATGTAGGAAACTTAGCCACAATGTCTTCATTCAACAATCTCCCACAAAGAGCAATGTAATAAGACCCAGATAAATATTTTAATAGGAATGAACCAAAACTCAAAACAAAAAATTTAGCTGCAAATCTTTTAGCTGCACAATTCTCCAATATACTTACGATCCTCTAATTGTTACCTTTTTGAGAATTTCTGATTCTAATTGATTTTTTTGTAGCAATGTCTTTGACTGAAAAGCCCTAAACTTTGGACTTTAATCCAAAACCTGTTTTTATGCCTTTCCTGCTTTCGTTTGCTGAACGTAGATCAAACTTTTAATTGTCTGCCACAATATCCCTATGCATGCCTTGATACCAAATGTTGTTTAATCATGCACCTTCTGAATGTAGGTTTGCTTGCTGAGCTGAAATATCCATTTCCAGATGTTTCTTCACCCGACTAGGTAACATCTTCAGTGGGCCTCAGGCGAAGCACTGCAGATAATTCCTGCTTTCTATTTATATGTTTGGGTTTCTTTTGGGTTGGTGATGTTGTTTCCTGTGGTGAAGTGACTACCTGTTATTTTTCTCAGGGGGTGGTAGATTGGGTCTAACTCGATGTGTTTGTTGATTGAATTCCGGTTAGAATGCCATACTTCTACGAATTCTCGTGCATGTCTTTGTTTGGCAGAAGCATGGCATTCCAACTGGAACTCTATCAACAAACACATCGAGTTAGACCCCATCTACCATCCCCTGAGAAAAAGAACAGGAAGTGACTTCACCACAGGAAACAACATCACCAACCCAAAGAAATCCAAACATATAACTAGAAAGCAGGAATTATCAGCAGTGGTTCGCCTGAGGCCCACTGAATATGTTACCTAGTAGGATGACGAAACGTCTGGAAATGAACCTTTTAGCTCAGTGTGCAAACCTACATCCAGAACCTCAACCTGAGCTACAAATCTTAAAACTGATCAGCACCTTTGATGAACCTAGGGAAGTTTTGTGATTGTACGTGATACATAAATGCACATTGAGTTTGAAAAGTCCTGTTGACGGAAATTTGGCTTAACTTTTCTGGTATTTTTATTTGTTTATGCCTGTTTTGAATAGAGATTGACAGCAATTTCTGTGTTTATGAAAGAAGGTGACATATTGCATTGCCCACGTATTGGCAAGGGGGTGTTGCCAACTTTTATAAATCAGGTGACTAAATGTTTGAGTAAATGGAAGACTGTTTCATGTGCTAGTTAATAATCTGCACTGTGGTCAGTTTAAATATTCTGAAAAGTTTTAGTGCAGAATAATGTCAGTGACATTATCTTTTGTTTAGAATGCAGCCATTACTTTGCCAATTGGATTTTCAAGGTGATCGTGTCGAATTCATTTGGGCTACAGCATCTATCTTAGCTGTGCTGTGAAATTGTGTAGATGCTGACACAGTTTAAGACTCTTGTTTTCACATTGTAATTGCCTTAATGAGGCATAGGTCAGTTCTAGGGAGTGATTGGCACAAAAGCCAAATGATAGTAATTCACACTGAATCACAGAGTAAGGAACTTAACTTTTTTTAAAAAAAACTCTTTCTACACTCCTTGTGTGGGATTTTGCATATGATTAGTAGGTACATTTTCACAACTTTGCACATGCCTATTCATTTTCTGTATGTAGTGATTGACTGACTGAGAGCCTACCCCTGCCTGTGAATTTTGAAATTTATTTGTTTCCATGGGGGAGCTGAGTTCCCTTTTGGTTCTGTTGACAAGCAGTTTGTTTTAGCAGCACTATTTAACTTTAAAAATCAGACAACACCCGGTTATAGTCCAACAGGCTTATTTGGAAGCATTAGCTTTTGGAACCCTGCTCCTTCAGGCGGTTGTCGAGTTAAGATTGTAAGACACAGAATTTATAGCAGCAGTTTACAGTGTGATGCAACTGAAATTAATATATTGAAAAAGACCTGGATTGTTTAAGTCTCTCATCTTTTAGAATGACCATGTTGTGTGAGTTTTATCTTTGTACATCCCAGTCCAACACCAGCACCTCCCAAGTCATGACTATTTAACTTTCAGATGAGAAGTCACATTTACAAGCCATGTTTATTGCAACTTTGCTCTTTTACTTGCATGCAAATAAATCATTACATTTTAGCAATTTAAGATCCAAGTCATTCCATATCATCCTCTTGAAATGTCAGGATTACAATTTTATTTTGTTACCTGTATTAAAATCGACATTAATGTATTAATTTCAAAGCCAAATAATGCTGATTCACTGTATTGAATTGAGTAAGCAAAATAGTGTTCTGGAGTGTAATTCCAAACAATGTAATAAAAACAATACAAATGTGGCTTTCTGCAAAATAATCATGTGCAGAAATAAAATATGCTGACTAATTATTAAATTTGGAACCAGTTGAGATTGTTATTGCTTCAAATTGTTACAGCAACAATGGATTTATGTATGAGTTAAAAAAATTATGAAATTACTATACTCTTTCTCTATTATTAGGCCTTTTAGGAATAATATGTGCAAGTTTTTGTAAATTTACTTTCTTTACTACAATTGCTTCTGTTCTGCTTCTGCCAGCACTATGACCAACTATTGAACTATTACTTTGGTAAATCACCTGATTCACTGGTCTCCAGAATGCCCATGTAGAACTCTAGATGGCAGACCCATCACACATGCAAGAAACATGATCAGACTTCTTTTGTTAATACCAACTGATGTTGCCCTGGAAGAATGACTAAATGAAGAATATACTCCTCCTGTTGGCTGTCTATACTATATTTACCATGGCAGTTGCTGATTTGAAATTCATACAGTGCCTGCTTATTTTAACAGTTATAAAATTCAGTCAGTGTTGCATGGAGCAGATGCTTTTTTTCACTTCTACAAGGGTACCTTCAAGGCTGGTCCCATTATTAATTTTCTAACCTCTGCCTTGAAGGGGCCAACACTTAAGCTACTTTTTCCTCTCTTTTATTTAAGTAACGGAAGCTTTTACTGTCTGTTTTATATTTCCCTTGGGTTTTCTCTCATGCTCCAATTTCTCCCTCAATTTTTAGTCATCCTTTGCTGATTTCTAAAATTTTTCCCAGTCTTCTGAGCCATGGTAACCTTTGCAACATGGTGTAATGTTTCTCTGTTTATACCATTCATAACTTACTTACTAATCACAGATTCTTCTCATAAAAACTTCAGAATATAATCTCTAATGATTTCAAAAATCTCCTTTTATAAAGGTGTCATTGCTGCTATTTTGAATAGTTCTTTGATCAAAAATTGAATATTTTAGAATTTCCTATATACATTGTGTTGTAAGTGTCCCATTATTGCAAATTCAGAAAGGGGCTTTTCTTTCCTTAGAATCATAGAATCCCTATAGTGCAGAAAGAAGCTGTTTGGCCCATCCATTCAGCACCGATCCTCCAAAGAATATCCCAGCCAGAGCTAACCCCCTCTCCTACCTCGTAACCCTGTATGGCTAACCATGGCCGATCCACTCCACCTACACATCTTTGGACTGTTGGGGAGGGGAGCTGGAGCACCCAGAGGAAATCCATGCAGACATCAGGGAGAATGTCCAAACTTAAACGGTTTCCTGAGGATGGAATTGAACTCAGGTGCTTTGAGGCAGCAGTATTAATCACTGAGCCACCGTGCCACCTACACTACCTTTATCTAACTTATTCCTTTTTAACTTTTGCCTTAGCCTAGCTTATTTTTCATTATATTTTCATGCTATATTAACCACCTTGTTGAATTTTCAAGCTGTTTAATTCAGGAATTGGCTCAGGTATTTCATAAAATACTGGTATAAAATAATGGTGTACATGATAGACTAAAATTTATTAATGTAAGTATTGACTCTTATTAGCTCATGAAGGAGACTTTAAATATCAAATCTCTGTGGATGGACGGTTCTTTTTGATCAGGTACTATTTCAAATGTATGACTTTCAGAGTGTCTTAGTGAGAATGTTGGCTCACTGGATCACTTTAATGACCTTGCTCTGTATTGATATGACTATATGCAGAGATACATTTCACATGAAAAGCATCCCTTTAATTGTATACTCAGTGTCCTAATGAAGGACAATTCTCCTGCTCCTTGGATGCTGTCTGACCTGCTGTGCTTTTCCAGCACTACACTCTCTTGACTCTGTAATGTTATCAAGAGTAACATTAGGAGAATGGCACAGTTCAGCCCTATCACTGCTATGATAGTTAATCTGATTTCTATGATTTGACATTGTAGTTTAAGGTTGAACTGGTTTAAATAGCTTTAGATGTATGATATTTTAGCAACTTAAATAGGTGGAGTATAGATGGTTGAATAATTTAATTTGTTACATTTCATTCAGGTACCCAGCAAATCAGAATAGATGCACAGAACTTAGAACTTAGCAACAAGCCATTTGGTCCATGTCAACATCTATCCTACAAGGGAGCAAGTACTGTTTTAATATATTTGCCTGCCCTGTTCCCACATTTCTTCCACGTCTTTGCTTCATCGACCTATGCAATCTAATCTTGAATTTTAAAGAAGTTGTGATCTCAAATACGAAGAGAATTCTTCAGATTCGCGGTGGGTTTAAGGTGACCTGACTGCTTCAAAGACGTTCAAAATTAAGGCAGCCATCTGTGCAAACTCTGTAATTTGATACTTTAACCAGGAAGGGCAACAGGACTCTGGGACATTGTTGGCTGCTAGTCTGGACTGCACAAAGGATTGGAATTTGTCCAGTTGGCTGCAAATAACCCTCAAGCCAATACCCTAATGGGTAAGGTGACCTCTGTGACTAGCAGTGAGAAGCATGTAGTGATTGATGCAAATATTAAACTTAAGTAACTCCCACCATATACCTGGACATTCTTTAAGGCTTAAGTCATAGGGTTCTATAGCATGGAAATAGACCCTTCAGTCCAACTTGTCCATGCTGGCCAGATATCCAAAATGAATCTATTCCTATTTGTCAGCATTTGACCCATATCCCTCTAAACTTTTTCTGTTCATGTACCCATTGGATGCCTTTTAAATGTTGTAATTGTATCAGCCTCCACCAATTCCTCTGGCAGCTCATTTCATATACACACCACCCTCAACATGAAACAGTTGCCCTTTAGATCCATTTTAAAATTTTCTCCTCTCACTTAAGCCTCTGCCCTCTAGTTTTTGACTCCCTTACTCTGGGGAAATGATCTTGGCTATTTACTCTATCCATGCCCCTCATGATTTTCTCTAAAGTCACCCCTCAGCCTCCGAAGTTCCAGGCAAAATAGTTCCAGCCTATGCAGTCTCTCCCTATAGTTCAAACCCCCCAAAATTGGCAACATCCTTGGAAATCTTTTCTGAACCCTTTCAAGTTTCACAACATCCTTCCGCTAGGAAAGAGACCAGAATTGCAAACAATATTCCAAAAGTGACCTGACCAATGTCCTGTACAGCTGCATCATGACCTATACTCAGTGCACTGACCAATAAAGGCAAGCATACTGAACGTCACCTTCACTATCCTATCTACCTGTGACGCCACTTTCAAGGAGCTATGAGCCTGTACTGAGGTCTCTTTGTTTGGCAACACTCCCATTACTTACCATTAGGTGTAAAACTGTTGCTCTGATTGCCTTTCCAAAATGTAGCACCTCCCATTTATCTAAATTAAACTCCATGTGCCACTCCCCTGCCCATCGTCCCATCTGATCAAAATCCCATGGTACTCTGAGGTAACCTTCTTCGCTGTCCACTACACTACCAATTTTGGTGTCATCTGCAAACTTGCTAACTATACCTTCTATGTTCACATCCAAATCATTTATATAAATGACTAAAAGCAGTGGATCCAGCACCGATCCTTGTGACACACCACTGGTCACAGGCCTCCAGATCCTGTCACCCTAACCTAATTTTTGTGAATTTGTTCAAATTAAATTGAGTATGCCCTTTTGAAAGTGAACCTGCGCTAGACATCAGACATTCTTCAGGAAATTTTTAAATGGGATGAAAACTTCCATGTATGGCACACATGTAGAGGTAGTCTTAAAGTATTTATTGAAGAGGATCTGGATTACAAACCTGAAATAAAATTATGTATTTGAATTCATTTTACTTGATGAATTCATGCATTCTGCTGTGGCACTGTGCTTTGGATTCAAGCTTTAGCTCATATTTGGTTTGCTGCAGCAAAAAAAGCTCCATTGTTGTTTGTTGTGCTATGGCTCATGCTTAAAAGCCTATTTTTGGACATTAAGGACATTGTCTGTGATAGGCATTTATGTCTGGCCAAATGAGTGAGGAAGAAATGGGATGGTGGAGAGTTGGGGGAGTTGAATTTTTATTCATTGTGCCCTACCTATTGTATGAATCTCAATTTGGAAACTTAAAGCGATGCCAGGAATAGTAGAAGTAAAATACTGTGGATACTGATGGTTGAAAATAGGAGTGCTTGAGCAATCCTGCTGGTCTGGCAGTATCTCTACTTCTCTCTTCAGAGTTAATATTTGAAGTCATATAGCCATAGAGATGTACAGCGTGGGAAGAAACCCTTCAGTCTAACTAGTCCATGCCAACCAGATATCTTAAATTAATCTAGTCACATTTGCTAGCATATGGCCATATCACTTTAAACCTTTCCTATTCACAACATCTTTGCTATAGCAGGGAGACCAGAATTGCACACACTATTCCAAAAGCTAAAAATCACACAACACCAGGTTATAGTCCAGCTGGTTTATTTGGAAGCACTAGCCTTTGGAGTGTTGCTCCTTCATCAGGTAGCTGTGGAGCAGGACCATAAGACACATAATTTATTACAAAAGATTATAGTGTCATGCAACTGAAATGATATATTGAACAATATATTCAACATATCGTTTCAGTTGCATGACACTGTAAACTTTTGCTATAAATTCTGTCTTATAGTCCTGCTTCACAGCTCCCTGATGAAGGAGCAGCACTGCGAGAGCTAGTGCTTCCAAATAAACCTGTTGGACTGTAACCTGGTGTTGTGATTTTTAACTTTGTCCACTCAGTCCAACACAGGTTTCTCCACATCATCTATTCCAAAAGTGGCCTAACCAATGTTGTGTAGGTTGTATTCAATGCTCTTCCAATAAAGGGAAGCATACTAAATGCTTTCTCCACTATCCTATCTACCTGTGACTCAACTTTCAAGGAACTATGAACCTCCACTCCAAGACTTCTTTGTTCAGCAACACTCCCCAGGGCCTTAACATTAAGTGTGGAAGTCCTGTCCTGATTTGCCTTTCCAAAATACAGCACCTCTCATTTATCTAAATTAAACTGCATCTGCCACTCCTCAGCCCATCAGTCCATCTGATCAAGATCCTGTTGTCCTCCCAGGTAACCTTCTTCACTGTCCAATACACCTCCAATTTTGGTGTCATCTGCAAACTTACTAACTATACCTCATGTTCACATCCAAATCATTTCTATAAATGACGAAAAGCAGTGGACCTAGCACGGATCCTTGTACCATACCACTGGTCACAGGCTTCCAGTCTGAAAAGCAACCTTCCATGTATCCCTCTCTGATACCATCATGCCAGTTCTGTATCCAAATGGCTAGTTCTCCCTGTGTTCTAACCTTTATAACCAGTCTACCATAAGGAACCTTGTCAAATGTTCATCAATCCTCTTTGGTACTTCAAAAAAATCTCAAGTACGTTAATGAGATTCTGGGCAATCCAAGATTGGGGATGGGAAAAAACTATGGCTGTAAGAGGTGCGGTTTGAGGTGATTTTCTCGAATTCCAGGAGCAGTAATTACTGTTTTGTAAGCTCTTGCATTGTTTTGGAACTTTGGAGGAAAAAAATATCAAAACAACAGCACGTAAAAAAGGAGGAAGAGAACAAAGGCAGCGACCACATGATCAATGAGAGGGAAAGAAACCTACGCTGCTGTCTGATGCAGCAGTGAATCTGCACAGCTACTACCTTTTGCTGTTTTGAGTTTAAATATATCTGGACATCAGAATGTGTCTCAGAAAATTTAACAAACAGTGAAAATCACAGCTGACCTTGGAGGAAGTATGTGGGAGAGCTCGCAGCACAGGAGCAGATAAGTGCATGGTTTTTAAGTGTAACCTTGCTGTCTTTTTTAAGTGATTAGAGTGGGTTCTTTTTGGTTGTAGGTTTTATTGAGATCTGTGTCTTGATTTTTGTTTGAAGTCCTATATGACTTTTTTTGGAACCGTGGGAATAGTGTTGCCCATTAACCTTCTGCAAATGATTTCCTGACAAGCCTATGCCTTTTCAAACTGATCTTAGGAAAACCAGAAAGAAAAGCATTGGAAGCACTGTTGTGTGTTGCTGAGACTTTCATTTTGGAAGTCTGAATTGGGGAATTCCCACAATTGTAAATGTAGGGGGTCTCCCAAAAGTAGTGATACAACAAATGACTGCTTTTATTCTTATGTTCATCTTTCAAACATTAGTTTGAAACTCAATAATTTAATTTACATGTGGATTGAACACCAAAAGTAGTGATACAACAAATGACTGCTTTTATTCTTATGTTCATCTTTCAAACATTAGTTTGAAACTCAATAATTTAATTTACATGTGGATTGAGATAAGATCTTTGATCTTTGACAATGTTGCTTTATAAACCATACAGGTCATTTGAAAGTCATACACTCTTTTCAGATCAATAAACATTTGATTTTCAATGTTGAAAAATCTAAGAATTTTGAATGATATTTATGATCCAAATTGCTTCAGGTGACTTCAGTACTGAGAAACATTAGAATTTTCTCTTGAACAATCAACTATTTATAATCTTGAACAGGATTCTATCTACAGTTTCATGTGGCAATTTTTCTCAGCTGGTGCCAGTAGGCTCTTCAGTAGGCTATAAAAAAAGGGCAGCACGGTGGCTCAGTGGTTAGCACAGCTGCCTCACAGCACCAGGAACCCGGCTTCGATTCGAGCTTCTGGTGACTCTGTCTGTGTGGAGTTTGCACATTCTTCCCATGTCTGCATGGGTTTCCTCCCACCATCACAAAGGTATGCAGGTTAGGTGAATTAGCCGTCTAAATTGTACAGAGTGTTCAGGGATGTGTAGGTTAGGTGTATTACTCAGGTTAAATGTAATAGTAGTAGGATAGGGGAATAGGCCTGGCTGGGTTGCTCTTCAGAGGGTTGGTGTGGGCTTGTTGGGCCAAATAGCCTGTTTCCACACTGTAGGGATTCTATGATTTCTGTGAAAATGCATTTTTTACAGCATATAAACAATACCTGTTTTTTGTGTATGTGTGTGAAATTGTCTTCAATATTCCCAACTTCTTGATGTGCTGGTAAATATATTACCCAGTTTAATACTGAGCTCTTTAGATTAGAAAAATCTAGGTTTATGGTCAAGTTAGCTCTGGTGTCGATGAATGCAATTTAGAGATTTACTGCACAAATGTCCACCAAGTTTATATATCCTGTGGCTATTGGCAAGTGTAAATGTACTGATTTTGGATGCATTTCATCGACTGTAACGCTGCATTGAATAGCCTCCTGCTCATCATTTTCTAGGTTCATAACGGAGTGGATGGCTGAGTAAGGTGCTAATAGCGAGCTTGAATTCACTGAACTATATCCCAAAGTGAATCCATGCAATTAGGTAAGAAGGAAGAGAAATCCTGTCTTTAAATGCATTATACATATTACTCAAAATAAAAATGGAATGGCCTATTTTAAAAATGCAAAACATCCTATGCCAAAATTGTAAACAAAAATTCCATTATAAAATTGTCCATACTAGCCTATATTGTCTATTTCATTGATTTGAATTTACAATGATAAGCTTTACTAAAATCTTAAATCATAATATCTGGTTATAAACAAACTTAGAGAAATTAACACTTGATCAGATGCATGAACAACCTGTCATTTAATGTAGGATTTTCTTTTATTTGAATCTTGCTTTGACCATACGTTTGCATAATGTGTACAATGCTGGTTTCCACACTAAAAGAATATTAAAGCACAGGAAAACGTGTAGCCACTATTGTATGTTAGTAGCATGGTGAGGAAGCAACTGTCAAACAATTGAGTCTGAGGCTTTTTTTGTTTTAAATGGAAAAGAATGCTCAGGTGAGATCTATTCATGGTCTGATAAATTATGAATATGAAGAAAGTTTTTTCACTCTTATCTGAGTAAGGAGACATAAGTATGAAATTACTAATTGCTGATTTACCTAAAGAATTTTAAGGAGCTTTTCTTTGCACACAGAATTTGGGAATGGGGTGTGGCTGAAACAGACAGACAGTATTGATGTATTAAAGGAGAGGTTTGAGGAAGAAGGGAATAGGGAGAGAGAAGTGGGCATTAAGTGGTAATAAGAATGGGGAAGAAGCTCTTGTGGAGTAAAATCATTCACAGAGACCAATTGGATGGAATAGTCCCTTTCTGTGGTTTAAAATGTGATTGATAAAATCCCAAAACAAGCCTCTTCATTCTGATAATAAAACCTGATTTAAAAAGGAAACTGATTTACCATTTGAAATAAAATGCCCTATTAAAGTATATAGTTCAGATACATTTACTTTTAAAAAATTCTTCAGTGTTGAAACATAACCGATTCTAATCATTGAAGGATTGGGGTGTCTTCACTCCTCTCCTCTTTCCTCTTTTTTCATACACACACCCCTGCCCCCACCATATTTAATAACCCTTCTTAACAAATGTGAATTGTTAAGAAAGTGTATTTTTCCAATCCCAGCAATCAAAGTGACTTATTCCCTCAAAATACTTTTCTTCCTTGTCTTGTTCTTTTCCTCATCCCACTTTATCTAGCTCCCTGTCCCTCCATGACCCCTTCATTTCCTGTTCCTTTTGATATATGTATTAAGATAGATGTTCCTAGTCTGTTGACTATGGATAGTTTTAAGCTAAACTATTGATATGTTATAGATAGTGGTGTACTTGCAAAGCTGCAAGTGTTTGCTGCTATCTATATTGAATTATTTATGGGAAAAGGAAATTTCGGTACAGATTAGCAAGTCATTTACAATTGTCATGTTTGTGTTAGTTCCTCTTGAAAGTGTTTGTGGCAAAGGATCTAATTCTTCCTCATTTTATTGTGCACACGTGTTTAGTTCATGTAGATCTTAAAATTTGTGTTTGCTGTACCTCTGAGATATTTGGAAAATATGGTTACATATACATATACACTTCAGTGTATTACACTTTGCATATATTTATAAATAAACATACTAAGAATAATAACTATTAGCAATCTGAATTTAAGATCCTAAAACATATGAAAAGTAAGCCATTGGCCCATCGAGTCTGTTCTACCATTCAGTGAGATCATGGTTGATTAGATAATCCTTGACTGTAGTTTCTTGCCTTTTACTCATAAACCTTTCATTCCTTTACAGTTTAAAAATCTGTCTATCTCATCCTCGAATACTTATACTTAGAATAACCCACCCTTGGCAGCTGTCTGTGGTAAGGAATTAAAGATTCACTTCTCTCTGAGCAAAATTCCTCCTCATCTGTGGTGTCGTAAATGTGCAACCCTTTACCCTAAGATTATGCTCTCTGGCTTCAGACTCTCCCACAAGGGGAAACAACTCAAAATCCATTCTCTCAACCCCCTAAGAATTGTATATGTTTCAATAAGGTCACCTCATTTCTTTTAAACTTTAATGGATACAAGTCCAAACTGTTTGACCTCCCCTAATAAGAAAATCCCTTTAAACTCAAGATCAGCCTGTTAAGCCTTGTCTGAACTTCTCCAATGGCAATATACCATTCCTTCCTTCAGGGGATCAAAACTGCCCTCCTTTTCAAGGTGTACTCTGACTGATGCCTTGTATAGTTTTACTAGTGCTTCACTCTTTATTCTTGATTCCTTTTGAAATAAAGGCTGATAATCCATTTTCCTTCCATATTACCCACTGAATTTGGATGCTAGCCTTTTTAGGATTCATAATACTTCACATTAACTTTGGATGTTGATTTATTTATTCCTTTCAATTTACAACATTTTAGAGTTTTATGATTTGCATATGTAAATTCAGATTTTCTGAAATTCCATCTGATATTATGCTTTGAACTGGATAATTGAGGTGTTGTGATTTAAAAATTAGATTCCCAATGCTGTTTTTGGCCCACAACTTTATTGGTGTTGTATAGCTTTTGTTATTTTTTCTGTGTATGTAGACCTTTGTTATTGAGAGAGCCCATCTGGTTGTTATGTAACATGATTGAAAACAAGGTAGATAACTCTGAATAGGTAAAAACTAAGTTCTCCTCTTCATGGGCGAAACTAAATGCAGACTGGGTGATCACTTTGTAGAACATCCTATGTTCTGTCCTCCAAACTATTCCTGAGCTTCCAGTTGCTGGCCAGTTCAACACACCATGTTCGCTACCAAACATCTCTGACTCAGGCTTGCTGTAGTGCTTCAGCAAAGCTCAGTGCAAGCTGTAAGAAGAGTCACCTCATTTTCCACTCGAACTCTGCAGCTTTCTGGACTCTATTGAGTTAAACAATTTTAGGGCTTGAGGCATCTTCTCCCATGTCCTTACACCAACCCCCACACACCAGGCTTTGTTATCACATGGGCTACGACTATACAAAACCCATTGCTAGCTACTAATACTCCCTATTAGCAGCTATTCATTCTGCCATCCTGACTTTGTCTATCGTTTGTCTATCCACTGTTTCTCTAAAAAAACCGAAAGAACTGCTAATGCTGTAAATTAGACTGGTGTTCTGAGGAAGGGTTGCTTGACCCAAAACGCTAACTCTGATTTCTCTCCACAAGTGATGCCAGACCCACTGCTTTTCCAGCCATTTGTTTTTGGCTTTCTTTCTGTTTGGGCTCTATCACCATCTTTTGTTTACTCCTCCTGCCCAAACCCTGTCTTTCTGCATAAATGCATTTTCCTAGCTACCATCTGTTCTGAAGAAGGGTCACTGGACCCAAAACATTAATTCTGCTTTCTCTCCACAGATGCTGCCAGATTTGCTAAGTTCTTGTTTCTGATTTCCAGCATTTGCCGTTCTCTTTTGGTTTTTTTGTTTAGGTTGCAGTTAGGTTGGGCTTGCCTCAAAGGTGATTATCCACTCTCCAATCAATCCATCTTATGCTTGTTTTGTAGATACTTAATCTCTCTGGAAAAGAATGGCAGGTCTATTTTTGCTCTTTTTGGTAGTAGACATGCATTTCCTATTAATCATCATTTCATGTCCAATAGTAATTATAGTTTTTAGTGCTTAACGTTACTAAGTAGATTAAAATAAGCATTGCTTGAAACATAAAACGAGTAATTAACATTCTCTTCAGTGTGGTGAAATTCAGAGTCCGTGAGGTTGAAATTTAATACATGAGAATTGTTGCTAGTGTGATCTCTACTATTTAAATTCAAAGTAAATAATCAAAAATATTGGAAAACATTGTTTTGGGAGGACAAGTCAAGAAGATAGAAACAGATTAAAGAGATGATTTCAAGCAGTCTCATAGAATCCACGTCTTAAATCTATATCACTGAAAGTGAAATACCATACATTGACAACATTTGTAATATTTTAGAAGAATCTATCCAAAATTACTGTGTCCACAGTTTTGTCCACTGGGGACTTAATTGTTTGTTTGTTTTTAGAAACTGATTATTATAGTAGTTACTTTGTTATTAGCATTTCAATCTTTTGCAAAGTGCTGCACAATGCTCTTAAGTTGAAAGCTGAAATTTCCTTACTTTTTCTTTGCTTCTGTATTGATGAACCTAACACTAAACCAACTAGTAATTTATTTCCAGACTTTCTTTCATACATATGGACTAGCATCGATATGTTGTCTGCTTCTCTCTCTCTCTCTCTCTCTCTCTCTCTCTCTCTCTCTCTCCACCATCCCAAAGTTGCCTATTTCCTTTCTCACATACTTCACTATTTTCTCAATCTCCTTTTGTATTTCGACTGGAGAAATCATAAAGTACCTCAACCAAATTAAAGAAAAGCTTGATCTACACTACTGTTTATAATGCTTTTTAAATACAACCTTCATTTACTGTTCAGAACTCAAGAATGTAGCCTCACTTTCTAAATCCATCTTCCCAGCAACACTTAATTGTGTCTCTCGTCACATGGTTTTCCCTGTCATGGCACTGAAGCAATTTATATAAAATCACAAATAAAATGAAGTTCTCTCTGGTTGCGACTGGGTTCATTACCACACCTTAGCATCTGTGTAGTCTTTGATATGATCACCCTCCAACATCTTTTCTCCTTTGCCCTGCTTTGTAGGGTTGCTCTGACTTAAGCTTTTCATTATCTATCCAGTTATTACAGAGAAACTTCAGCAATTTTTTTTTAACCCATCACCTGTTCCATTTGCCATCTAAGTCTCCTCAGAATCTATCCTCAAGCTTCTCTTCTTCCTTTATCCATGCATTACTCTTAGCACGATCGTCTACAGAGGTCAAATGAGTTTTTTGTTGATGAAATCTAGCTGCACTTCTATACTACCTCTTTTGACTATTCTATTGTGCATATGGCATTGTTATACGACTATCTAGTTAGGATGGACTCCTGTTTCCTGCAGTTAAACATTAGGATGATCAAAGAATTGTGTTCAGTTACTGCTGCAAGCACTCTAACCTTGCTACCACATCATCCCCCTCCTGAATCGTTATGTCAGCCTAAACCAGTCCGTTAGCAACCTCAGCATCTCTTTCACCCTTGAGCAGAGCTTCCAACTGCATATAATGTACTATCTATTGCAAAGTTGGCCATCTTGTTATTTTAGATACCATAATTATTTCTCCATTTTTATATTATGGATCCAAATTACTTTTGTACAAAAAAGTTGCTTTTGCATTGCTTTATTCCTTTCCAGAATCCAATCCTATGTCCCTGCCCAAAATCAATTTTAAAAGAATTTCACTTTTTCCTGAAATTCCTTTTTTAATTTCCTTTTTTAATTTTGCATTGCTTTATTCCTTTCCAGACTGACCTAACATTTTCTAGCTGCTTTTTTGTACACTTTAATACTTATGCATGAGCAGACATGGTTTACAACATTGGTACATATATTTCGAAATACTCCAAACTTTGGAATATTCTGGAAATAAAAGAGACATGACAGAATACAATTAAGTTGCTGGTACAGACCAAAATTTCTTTTTGATTTCTTAAAGGCTGATGGAATTCTGAGATCAGTGCCCCACACGATCAGTACACTCAGCATTTGCAAGGTGCTTCTCCTCCGATTCAAACAAATATTAAAGGTTGGGTTTAGATAGCTAATATCAATAACATGGCTCCTAGTCATGATTTGATGTGGAGATGCCGGTGTTGGACTGGGGAGTACAAAGTTAAAAATCCCACAACACCACGTTATAGTCCAACAGGTTTAATTGGAAGCACACTAGCTTTTAGAGCACTGCTCCTTCAGGTGGTTGTGGAGGACATAATTGTAAGGCACAGAACTTATACCAAAAGTTTACGGTGTGATGTAACTGAACAAAAGCCCTCTGTTGAACAAAAGCATGCACTGTAATTTTTTTTGTTCAACTTTTTTCTTGGTTGCAGAGTGCATCAATCTGACCTGCCAATTTTGGCTTTTTTCATGTGGCTTCCTTGTTGCTAAGTGCATTTTCTGTCAATACAGAGAGCCATTTAATTAGTGATTTTGTTTAACACCAGTTTTCTTTCGGCAACTGTTTCAGTCTTGAAAGTCCTTTTTGCATTCCTAAACAAGTTACAAGCTTGTTGCTTGATGAGCAATTGCTGTAGTCTGTAGCTGATAAGCCCTTCCTTGTGTTTTTCTATGATGATCAAAGTTGCTCTGAACTTTTGGTTGTAATTCACCTAAACCTTTACGTGTGTTATTATTTCCTACACGCGCTCTCTTGTGCACTCTCTCGCTTGCTATCATGCTGTCTGTTTCTTTTCCCTATTTTGTATGCCTCTCTCTTCCCCATGCCTCCCTTTTTCATGCTGACTTGCTCTTTCAATCTCAAAACATGTAATTCTTCTCCTGAATCTCAAAAATTGCAGGAATTTTGCCCCTCATCAGTCTTAGTACATCATAATTAACTGATTTATTTATACTCTTTAACTTTAGATTTCCTGCATCATTGACTTTGACTTTCCCCATGTAAAACCTAAATCCAGATGTGCAAACTATCAACTGAAGATCTCTGAACTGTAATCTTGATCTTGAGACATTTGTCTATGTTGAAAGTTTAACAGAAGTACATTTTACTGAGCATTTAGATTGTGTAAGAATTTACCCTGCCCCTATATTCCTTTCAAACATTTTGAATGTTGACTTTCTCCTCAAATGTAATCACTAATGTTTTAGTCCAAAACAATAAAACCATGAGAGAGAGAGAAGCAGGAATAGGCATTTGTCCCTTGGAATCTGTTCTGCCATTCAATAAGATCATGGCTGATCTGAAATTCCTTTATGTAACTTTCCTCCCTTTTTCCCCATAATCTTTGATTTCCCCTCCTAATTAAGAATCTATCTCCACCTTAAATATACACAAAGTCTCTGCCCCCACAGCCCTCTTTGGAAGGGAATTCCAAAGGATTTGATGTGTTGTCATGCAGTTCAAGAGAAATGTTTGGCTATTCTTGGCTAAACTATTGCTTGATTATACATATTGTTCCAACATATATGAGAAATGTTAGCAAGTTTATCTAGTATTCATTTTTTAAAATCTTTTACTGGAGAGGGGAGAGGAAAGCTCCTGCATGCATAATTTCCAAAGCAGCCTTGATGTATATTCAAGTTGCTTAGGGCTTTGACTTTATCCCAAAAATTATATTTTTAAACATTTGTCTAGTGGTAGAAAGAGAAAACTGATACAAAGTAGTAAAGGAAGGAAGTCATTGATGATGGTCTATAGTTCTGTAACAGAAGCCTACTGGTGACAATAGTTCATAACCAGCTAACAGAATATGTAATAAGAGACAACCAATTAAAGGCCTGTTAGAGTCATAGAGATGTACAGCTGGGAAACAGACCTTTAGGTCCACGCCGACCAGATATTCTAAAATAATCTAGTCCCATTTGCCAGCATTTCGCCGATTATACCTCTTAACCCTTCCTATTCTAGTACCCATCTAGATGTCTTTTAAATGTTGTAATTAAATGCCTCCACCACTTCCTCTGGCAGGTCATTGCATACATGCACCACTCTCAGCATGAAAAGGTTGCCACTTATGTCCCTTTTAAATCTTTGCTCCCCTCACCTTAAAACTATGCCCTCTAGTCTTGGATTCTCCTAGCCTGGGGAAAAGACCTTGGTTATTCTTCCTATCCATGCCCCTCGTGATCTTATAAACTTCTATGAGATCACCTAATAAACACCAAAAGAACTGCGAATGCTGTAAATTAGAACTAAGCTTTTCCAGCAATTTCTATTTTTGTGTAAGATCACCCCTCAGTCTCTGATGCTCCAGGGAAAACAGCCTCCATCTATTCAGCATCTCCCTATAGCTCAAACCCTCTAATCCTGGCAACATCCTGTAAATCTTTTGTGAAATCTTTCAAGTTTCACAACATATTTCCAATAGCAGTGAGACTTTGTAAAGCAACCTCCCAGGCAAGAGTGATTATAACATGACTGAATTTCAAATTCAGTTTGAGAGTGAGAAATGAGTGTCTAAGAATAGCTTTTTAAGTTTTAAATAAAACTTAAAAACTTCATACAAGTGTATGAAGACAGTTGGACAAAGTCGACTGAAAAGCAGGTTAAAAGGGTGAGGTTTTGCTGGTAGACAAACAATGACAACCGTTTCATTTGAGGAGGAAGAAAAGACCGCAAATAATGTCCCATTCGTTGGTAATTAAGGAATATCAAGATGTTGTCAAATTTGGGAAAGAAAGGGCATGCAAATCTGTGAATATTGTTAGGTCAGAATTCAGCTGCTTTTGAAAAATTTCCCAAAAGATGTCTACTGTAAAAAGGAAAAGGAGAAATTAGTATGTAGAAAGCGAGTGTGAAATATTTAAAATAGACAAAAGCTTCTAAAGGTATATAAAAAGAAAGAAAGCAATTCAACTTAGCTGAAGTCCCATTAGGGATGAGACTTGGGAATTAATAATGGGTAGCAAAGAAATAACGAGACTTTTGAACATGCATTTTGTATTTGTTTCCCTGTAAGAAATACCAAAAATAGGAGGGAATCGGGAAGTAAAGGGAAGGAGGTTCTGAAAATAATCAAGATTGTTATAATCTCTTTAGAGATTCTATAGGTTTAAATATTTTTAAAACTTCCACTTAATAACTGAAAAGATAACATAAGATTTCACATTTTTAAAACTTTAGCTTAACATGACTAGGAAAACAATTGAGTAAATGCTATTTTCCTTTAAACAATTTATATTTGAAACTGCAGATTTTATATTTATTACATACCATAGTCCCGATGGAATTGCAAAGAACTGTACAGCACAGGAACAGGTCTTTTAGCCTACCAAGGCTGCACCAACTTTCTAAACTAAATCCTTTTGCCTTCAACAATTCATATCCCTCTGTTCCTGGCTATTCATGTATCTGTCAAGATGCCTCCTTAACCGTTGCTATTGTATCCATCTCCTCTGGCAATGCATACCAGGAACTTATCACCCTCTCCGTAAGGGGGGGGGGGGAATAACTGTCTCTCACACCTCCTTTGAACTTATCTCCTTTTTACACCAAACCTTTGTCCCCATTAGTTGCCCTTTCTACCCTGGGGGGAAAAGAAAATTCGACTATCCATTCTAACAGTGCTTCTCATAACTTTGATGTGGAGGTGCAGGTGTTGGACAGGGGTGGACAAAGTTAAAAATCACACAGTGCCAGGTTATAGTCCAACAGGTTTATTTGGAAGCACTAGCTTTCAGAGTGCTGCTCCTTCATCAGATAGCTGTGGAGCAGGATCCTAAGACACAGAATTTAATGCAAAAGATTACAGTGTCACGCAACTGAAATGATATATTGAACAATCCTAGATTGCTGTTAAGTCTTTCATCTTTTAGAATGGGTTGCATGTTCCAGTTCAGTAATATGTAAACCCCAGAGCTTCTTTTAAGTCACATTCTCAAGATAACTTAAGGCTTCATTTTTTAAAAAAAGTGACATCTCTGCTCAGACAATGCATTAAAGATGTGATGTCAGAGTGTGTCTGTCTGTATCCCAATCTTGAGTCAGAAGTGGTTCTACTTCCAAAGTAGGAATTTATAAAATGTTACGTGGGTTGACTGCCTGCTGATTGTGTGCTTTTTGAGCAAAATATAATTCTGCAAATGCAAATTCACCCCATAGACTTGTATGTGTGTGCATGTATGTGAGGGAGAGAGAATGTGACTGCGCAAGAGAGTGTGTGTGTTTGCGTGTGTACATGCTTGGTACAGCATGTTGGTGAAATGTGACTGAGTATAAGCCTGTGAGCCTCTCACCGGCTTCTATTCCGTCACACTCAGCACACACTCTACCAAGCACTGGAAATAGAACCAATCTGACTCAAGATTGGGATACAGACAGACTCTAACCTTATATCTTTAATGCATTGTCTGAGCTGAGATGTCTCTTTTTTAATAAAACTTTAAGTTATCTCGAGAATGTGTGACTTAAAAGAAGTTCTGGGACTTACACATTAGTGGACTGAAACCTGCAACTCTTTTTCTAAAAGATGAAAGACTTAACAAACCTAGGTTGCTGTTCAATGTATTGTTTCAGTTGCATGACACTGTAATCTTTTGCTATAGATTCTGTATCTTACGATCCTGCTCCACAGCTACCTGATGAATGAGCAGCCCTCAAAGTTTGTACTTCTAAACAAACCTGTTGGACTATAATGTGGTGTTGTGATTTTTAACTTTCTCATAACTTTGTAAACTTCCATTCGATCATCCCTCACTCCTTGATGTTAAGTGAAACAAACCAAGTTTGTCCAATCTCTCCTCATAGCTAATGTCCTTTAAACCATGCAACATTCTGGTAAGCCATTTCTGTACCCTCTCCAAAGCCACCATATCTTTCTGGTAGTGTGGTAACCAGAACTGTACATAATATTCCAAATGTGACCAAACTAAAGTTCTATACAGCTGCAACATGAGTTGCTGATTTTTGTACTTCATGCCTCCGCAGCTGAAGGCAAGTCTGGCACCTGCCTCCTTGACCACTTAATCCACTTGTATTGTCACTTTAAGGAAACTGTGGATCTGTACACTTTAGATCCCTCTGTACATTTTGCTGTTTACACAATATTCCCTCCTACATTAGATCTTCCAAAATGTCACCTTACATTTGTCTACATTAAACTCCATCTGCCATTTTCCCACCCAAGTTTCTCGCCTATGTATATTTTCTGGCAATCCTCATCTATTACTGCAGCTCCCCCAGTCTTTAGCAAGTTTACGGATGACAATCAGGCCACCTACATTCTCTTCCAAAATGTTTATATTTACATTACAAACAGAGGTCCCAGCACTGATTCCTATGGAACACCACTGGTAACAGATCTCCAGTCAGAAAAACACCCTTCTACTGCTACTCACTGTCTTCTATGGCTACGCTTCACCTTTTGTATCAGCCTGCTATATGGGTCCTTCTCAAAGGCCTTGCTAAAGTCTATACAGACTTCTACTGCCCTGCCCTCATAAATCATCATTGCGTATTTTTAGAGGAAATGACATAGGAGCTTCCATAGCCATGCTGCCTATTGCCCTTAGAAATCCCCTTTTTTCAAATGTGAGTAAATCCTGTCCCTAAGAATCTTTTCCAATAATTTCCTGACTGCTGACATAAGGCTCGCAGAGAAGGTGACCCTGCTGCTCTGTTATAGAGTCATACAGCATGGAAATGGAGCCTTTCATCCAACCAGTACATGATGAACACAATCCCAAACTAAACTAGTCCCATCTCCCTGCTCCTGACCCACATCCCTCCAAACCTTTCCTATTCATGTATCTATCCAAACGTCTTTTAAATCTTGTAATTGTACTCACATCCACCACTTTGTGAGGAATTTCATTCCACGTGCGAAACGCCATCTATATAAAAAATTGCCTCTTATGGCTTTTTAAAATCTCTCTCCTCTCACCTTAAAACCGTGTCCCCTTGTCTTGAAATCCTAGGGGAAACGCAACATCATTAACTCTATCTGTACCTCTCGTTATTTTATAAACTTCTATCAGGTTGCCTCTCAACCTCGTACATTCCAGTGAAAAAAAGTCCCAGCCTTTCCAGCCTTCTTTTATAACTCACACCTTCCAAACCTGCCAACGTCCTGGTAAATCTCTTCTGAATCCACTTCACCTTGATAATATCCTTCCTATAACTAGGCGACCAGAACTGGAGACAGTATTCCAGAAGAGGCTTCACCAATGTTCTTTGAGGATGTTACTAGACAAGTTGATGAGGGTCGAGCGGTGGATGTTGTGTATATTGACTTCAGTAAGGCATTTGATAAGGTTCCCCATGGTAGGCTTGTTCAGAAGGTCAGGAGGAATGGGATACAGGGAAATTTAGCTGTCTGGATACAGAATTGGCTGGTCGACAGAAGACAGCGAGTGGTAGTGGAAGGAAAATATTCTGCCTGGAAGTCAGTGGTGAGTGGTGTTCCACAGGGCTCTGTTCTTGGGCCTTGACTCTTTGTAATTTTTATTAATGACTTGGATGAGGAGATTGAAGGATGGGTTAGCAAGTTTGCAGACAACACAAAGGTTGGAGGTGTCGTTGACCGTATAGAGGACTGTTGTAGGCTGCAACGTGACATTGACAGGACACAGAGATGGGCTGAGAGGTGGCAGATAGAGTTCAA
>NC_057718.1:45275686-45326966 GCF_004010195.1 Chiloscyllium plagiosum
GTCCAGTTCTGGTCGCCCTATTATAGGAAAGATGTGGATGCTTTGGAGAGGGTTCAGAGGAGGTTTACCAGGATGCTGCCTGGAATGGAGAGCTTATCTTACGAAGGGAGGTTGACTGAGCTCGGACTTTTTTCATTGGAAAAAAGAAGGAAGAGAGGGGACCTAATTGAGGTATACAAGATAATGAGAGGCATAGATAGAGTTGATAGCCAGAAACTATTTCCCAGGGCAGAAACACGAGGGTCATAGTTTCAAGCTGTTTGGCGGAAAGTATAGAGGGGATGTCAGAGGTGCGTTCTTTACGCAGAGAGTTGTGAGAGCATGGAATGCGTTGCCAGCAGCAGTTGTGGAAAAGAGGTCATTGGGGATATTTAAGAGACTGCTGGATATGCATATAGTCACAGAAATTTGAGAGTTCGTACGTTAGGTTTACCTCACATGAAGATCAATGGTTGACACAACATCGTGGGCTGAAGGGCCTGTTCTGTGCTGTACTGATCTATGTTCTAATGTACAACCTCATGACGACCCAACTCCTATCATCAGGGGACTGAACGATGAAGGCAAGTGTGCCAAATGCCTTTTTAACCATCCTGTCTATATGTGACACGAACTTCAAAGAATTATGTACCTGAACCCCTTGGTGCCTACTAAGGCCCTACTATTAATTATATAAGCCCTACAATTGTTTGTTTTATCAAATTGAAATAACTGGTGTGTATCCAGATTGAACTCTATCTGCCATTTTCAGCCCATTGACCCATTTGATGAAGATCCCTTTGTAATCTTAGAAAACCTTCACTGGCTACTATGCCACCAATTTTCGTGTTATCTGCAAACTTACTAACCACGTCTTATTTACTATCATCCAAATTAAATAGATAAATGAGAAATAAGAGAGGACCCAAAACCAATCTCTATGAAACACTGCTGGTCAAAGGCCTCCAGTCCGAAAAGCAACACTCCACCATTACTCTGTCTCCTCCCGTTAAGCCAATTATGTATTCAATTGGCAAGCTGACCCTGAATCGCATGTGACATTTTAAGAACAACATGTAATGGAGTAGTGAGAGGTGACCTTAGCTTGAAAGAGCAAGATTTGAAACTGGTTTGGGTAGAGGTAAATATGGGGAAGGTAATAGTCATATAGAAACCCTGACAGTAGTTACACTAAAGAACAGAATATGCAAAAAGACCAAAACAGGCTATGTAAGAAAGGTAACATGATAACCATTCATGTAGATTGGGTGAACCAGATAAACAAGTGCAGCCTAGAAAATTCGTTCAGAAAAGGTGTTCAGGATAATTTCTTAGTACATTCTAGAAGCTACCAGATATAAAATTTCCTGCTCAGCAAAGAGACAAATTAAGCATCATCCTCTGGTAAAGGAGTCTGACAGTGATCATAACATGAATCATAGAGTCATAGAATCATTAGAGATGTACAGCATGGAAACAGACCTTTTGGTTCAACTCATCCATGCCAACCAGATATCCTAACCTAATCTAGTCCCATTTGCCAGCAATTGTCCTATTCATATACCCATCCAGATGCCTTTTAAATGTTGCAATTGTACCAGTCTCCACCACTTCATCTGGCAGCTCATTCCATACGCGCACCACCCTCTGCGTGAAAAAGTTTCCCCTTAGGGCCCTTTTAAATTTTTCCACTTTCGCCCTAAACCTATGCCCTCTAGTTCTGGACTTGCCCCACCCCATAGAAAAAATCTTGTCTGTTTACCCTATCCACGCCCCTCATGATTTTATAAGCCTGTATAAGGTCACCCCTCAACCTCCGATGCTCCAGGGAAAACAGCCCCAGCCTATTCAGCCTCCCCCTATAGCTCAAATTCTCCAACCCTGGTAACATCCTTGTAAACGTTTTCTGAACCCTTTCAAGTTTCACAACATTCTTCCTAGAGAAGGGAAGCCAGAATTGCACGCAATATTCCAAAAGTGGCCTTACCAATTTCGTCTACAGCCGCAACATGACTTCCCAACTCCTACAGTCATTGCTCTGTCCAACAAAGGAGAGCAGACCAAATGCCACCTTCACTATCCTATCTACCTGTGACTCCACTTTCAAGGAACTATGAACCTGCCCTCCAAGGTTTCTTTGTTCAGCAACACTCCCCAGGACCTTACAATTAAGTTTGCCTTTCCAAATATAGCACCTCACATCTGTCACTCCTCAGCCCATTGGCCCATCTGATTAAGATCCCGTTGTACTTCTTTGCTGTCCATTACACCTCCAATTTTGGTTTAATGAAAGGGGAAGAGTGAGATTCTAAAACTTGTATTTTAAACCTGGATAAAGATAATTATAAAGATTTGAGGGCAGATGTACCTAAAGTGAACTCTGAAACAAAGTTAAAAGATAAATGTGAAGCATTGTAGTGACTGATTTCAATGGGGGTATTTAATGAAGCCTTATGCCTGTGAGAATGAAAGACTTGAGGGTCAGGAATTGTCTAACAAATTATTCTATCCCTTTTGTAAGTGGTGGTCAGGTATTGAAGAAACAAGGCACAAGTCACTTTAATGGAATACAGTCCACTTGACTGGATAAGTGCAGTTCTGACAACACTTGAGAAGATGACCCTTTCCAGGACAAAGCAGCCCACCTGAAAGGCACTCTATGTACTACCTAGAAAATGCACAACAGTATTCAGCAAGACTCCTTCAACTTCTTCCAAATTCTCCATCTCTATCACCTGGAAGGACAATGGCAGTAGATTCATTGGAACAACACCTGCAAGTTTCCCTTCACTCACATGATCCTAATGAAAAGCTCATCACTGTTACTTCACTGTCTCTGGATCAGTATCCTAGAATGTTCATTCTAACAGCACTGTGGGTACCCTTGCGCCCCAAGGACTGTGACAGTTCAACAAAGTAATTCATCACCAATTAGTGATGGGCAATAAATACTGACCTATACGATGACACCCACATCCCATGAATGGAAAAAAAATGCATTGTCCATGGTTAAACAAGGACATTAAGAATAAAATTTTTAAAAAGTGAAGTAAAAGGTTGGTATGAACTGGCAAAGGGAAAAAGTAGAGTCTGGAAAAAAGCTAATTGGTAATCTAAAACCCAATGGGAAGAGTTTTTACAAGTAATTAAACAGAAAAGAGGAATTAAAGCTAGTATTAAGACATGAGCTAGCGAGTCTGGTGAGTTAACAGTGCAAAACACAGGAAAAGCAGAGATTATTAACAGAGATTTTGTGTCTATTTTCATTTGTAGACCCTGGGTCCCAAATTTAATTTCTGGGGTTGGGGCTGCACTGGATTGGGACTTGCCCTCTGGGTGATCCAGGAAAAGTCAAAAAAAGATATTGCCAGCTCTAGAGGTAGGCTAGAATGAAATCCGACCTTCGGGCACCACTTTTAAATGTAAAAATAAAGATCAAAACAGAAAATGTGCCCATGCTTTCCCCATATCCAATCTGTGCCCTTGTACCCAACTCCTCATACACTTTGCTTACCTACTCATTCCTGTCCCACCTTGCATTTCCAGTCAGGGACAGGGATAGGCCATTCAGCCCATTGAACCTGAATATGATCATGGCTGGACAGGTCGCTGGTCTATTCCAGCTCAGTAACCCTGGGGGTGAGATTGCTGTATTAAATGACAATCAGCCAGTGTCACTGAAGAGGTGGTGGTTGTTGGGTGCAACACCCACCCAGTGCAGGCTCATTATGGGATTTTAGGCGTCAGATGAGTGATGGTGGATTGGGTATCACAATGAAAAGGCAGTAGTAAGGGCAGTTGGATGGCTCCCTGCAGGCCCCTCTAGCTGATGTTGTATCACTGAATCAGGCACTGAGTGCCTTTTGAAGCAGGGGGCCCTTAAGAAACCTGGTACTGGATTCTTCTTGTGGTTCCTCCATGTTAAGCCCAGAGTCCACTGCTGAAGATATAAGGAAGCATTAGTTGTCTACTTATGGGATTCAACAATAAAGGAAGGAGGGCTGTCTCGAGGCCTGTCCACTGCTGAATCAATGATAGTGGAGTCAGGAAGGCAGCAAGGTCTTCACCTGTCACTTTTCTGCCTGATTTAAATGCCTTACACTAATGAGATTCCCCACAGGAGAGGACATTGGTTCAGAGCAGGACGGAATTAGAGCTGCTCAGAATTCAAAGAGGTACTGAGGCCAAATATAGTCCTTTTAACTCAGTCAGTAAAGGCAAAAGATTAACCACTCTGCTTACTGTGCAGCTTAGCTCCCAATTTTATAACATTTTCAAGTTTTCAACTTTTCACCCCACTACCCACACCATTCCTTGTCAAAGCCCTTCTCTGTACTAAACAAAGCACGAGCACAATATAAGTCCTTATTTGACCATTTCCACTCTCCTATTTCAAAAGGTCACCTTCTGAATGCTTGCTTGTGTTTCGATTTGCGTTCATTTTTTTTACGTTTTCTGTGCAGTAACATTTCAAGCAGGATTCTTTAAATGATTACTCTTCAACCCTACCATTGTAGAGTGAATGCAAATTTGGCTGCCTTTTACATACATGGCAGTTTTATTATGACTTCCGTGATGCTTAGTATCTCTTATACAAAGTGTACAACTGTTTTGGACTTGCATTGTCAAATTTTGAAAAGCTATTTCCTCAAATATTGTTCACCAAAAATCATTGCAATTACTGTGAATGGTGAGCAGATTTGTATCTTTACTCTATATAGAACCTGACATTAGAATTAGTGGCATACTGTTTCAGGAAGTCCTCTGTTGTGTACAATAAAGTATCTCTGTTGATTGATTGGTTGTAGGGAGGAAATTGTGCCATTATTCCTGCCTCCAATCTTTCTACTTAGCTCGCCAATGTCATAAGTGCAAACTTCCAGTTCCTCGAATATGTATTGATTAACTTTATCCTCTTTCTTAAGACACTTGTAGAAAATATATAGACCAAGCAGGAAACAGAAATCCCACTGAGCTGGAGCTCAGCTAGAAAGTTTCTTTTATAAGTAAGAAATATTGTTTCTCACTACCTCCTTGTTTGAGGTTGGAAACACCATATAAAACAGCATACAGTAAATTTGATGATTTAGCTAGGATTATAAGGTACCAACAATATTGGAGGATTTATATAGATGTGCAAGGAAAACTGTGCGAGTATTACAGCTTGTTTCCATGCTTCTCCAGACAAATTCTCTGGTAAATGTGTATTTTGTAATTTCGGAAGCAAATTTATTGACCCATTTTGAAAAAATATCCTGCTGAGACAAATAAATGGGATAGGAGGATTTTGACCAATCTATGCAAGCTCGGGAAATGTCAGGCATTCGGTGGCCTAGCAGTAGCACCATGGTATAATGAATAAACTTCGTGGGTAGAGGTGGCAAGTGTTTGGTGGGGACAGTGGCTGAAGAAAGAACAGTGGTTGCTGGTGCTTTGTTTTTTGCTGCAAATAGCCAAAAAAATGTGTTTTGGCCAGAGGCATATTTTATGCAGCTGCATGTGTACAAGGTTGGCCTGAAGCAGTAAATTGTTAGTAGTGATTCCTCAACGAACGAAGTATGCCATAGTTTACAAACCTCCAAAAATGAGGGTAGGGCTTAGTAATATCCTGCTTTTAGATAATACATCAGCATTTGTTTCCTGATGTGCAGGTTGTTTGAGAAAATGCTCTATGTCTCATGTTAAAGGTGAACTCGTGGCCAACCACAACTGCATTGAACCATTTCAGTAGTCCATAAATGCAGTATTTACTTGGCCAGTTATGATGAGAAATAACAATAATAGCTTGGAATTGTATACAATGCTTTTTCTTAGTTGCACAGCCAACTGGGAGGTTCTGTGCACACCAGTTGACAAGCTAGTGCTTGCGTTTTTGGAGGCTGCTGCCACACAAAACAATTAGGAGGGAATGCTGGTTATGTAGCATCTTTAACATAGTAAAAATATACCAAATTGCAAAAGTTGAAACCAAGTCCTAGGAGGAGACACCAGATGAAGTGAAGGAAGCAGGATTAACATTCACTATATACAATTTAAAACCATTTGAATTAACAAAATTACATTGTCTTATCACTTATTTGCCCTCATAGCGAGAGGATTCGAAGACAGGAACAAGGATGACTTATTACAATTTATGCAGGGCATTGGTGAGACTGCACCCAGAACATTGTGTGCAGTTTTGGTCTTTTTTTATCTGAGGAAGGATATCCTTATGATAGAGAGAGTACAACGAATGTTTGTCAGTTTGATTCCTGGGATGACAAGGCTGACATATGAGGGAAGATTGAATCAGTTAGGATTGTACTCATGGGTTTAGAAGAAGTTGTGGGGGTGGGGTGGGGGTGAATTTGATGATTGGGGTGGGGGGGTGGGGGTGAAGTTTCATAAAGACTTACAATATTGTATCAGTACTAGAGAAGTTGGATGTAGGAAGGGATGTTCCTGATGTGGAAAGTGCAAAAACAGGAGTCATGGTTTAAGGAGAAGGTGGAAAAGCTTTTAGGACTGAGACGAAGAAACAGTTACTCGCCCAGAGAAGGGTGAGCCTGTTGTTATCACTACCATGGATAGTGATTGAGGCTAAAGCATTGTGTTTTCAGGAAAAATGTAGATATAGCTCTTACGGCTGAAGGGATTTGGAGGAAGGGTGTAGTTAGGGTATTGGGGTAGTTAGGGTTAGTCTCAATGATCAACCACGATCAGATTGAATGGCAAAACAGGCTCGAGGGATCAATGGCCTAACCTCTATGTTTCTATGTTTCTATGTTTTGTGGTTTAATGAGGACAAAGTTTGTGTTAATCTGGATTCAGACTCCTCAGTGAGATGAAAGCACCAAGACACCTACCATTGTGGATAAAGTTTATTGAATACTCAGCCCTCCAACTCCTCCTATTTCCTTTAGTTTTGGTGTTCCATATGTGCTCAGACAATTAATAGCCACCATCTATTTTTTCCTATCTTGAAGTAAAGACATTCAGTTTTTTAATATGATTCACCACCAACCATTTAACAGTTAGGCTCAAAATCTATAGGACAGGCTTTATTTTTAGTTATATAAAAATAAGAGCTAATAGTCAAAACTAAGAAATGGGTCATTAGCATATTTCAAACATTTTTAAAGTATGTTTGGCTAGCTTCTCATGGTATCGCCTTTCTTTGATCTTTCCATTTGTTTTTCATTCTTCCCTGCCTTTTTTCTTCATGTTTCTTTTTCATTATTCAGTATGATCAACTCTAATACTTTTTAATTTATTTTGTTAGTTATTTTTAAATCATATCAGTATCTTTAAATCATGGCATTTCTTATTTTAAAAGCATATCTGATGGGCAGCTTAAATTTATATCAGTAGTTCATGATCTGATGTACCTGCCCTAATTCTTCTGTTTTTCATTTGTTACATTAAATAGTTTAAAGTATTAGCGCAATTGCTTTACTTGCTAAATAGTCTTGACCCATTTTTATTAAGGGGAATTGCCCAAAAATGTAATGGAATCAACTTTTACTTGCTTAATGACTTCCTGACTGGATCCCGACTAAGACTTTCATTTTTAACATTATGCTTAAAGCTTGGCAAGAACTTACTACTGCCAAATTTAAGGTCAGATGCCTATAATATATTATTAGCATTCTTTTTTAAAGCAGGGAAGTATATACAAAGTCTTTTTCTTAGTTTTCAGACACACAAGATGCAAACAGCATCATCTTTACAAATTGCATCCCAAAAAAATCCAATTTTCCTCCTCCCTCCTCCTCCCGCCGCTGCCACCGCCACCACCACCACCCATCACCGTCCAACATCGGAAATAAAAATTTATGATGCTGATGAAATGTATTTCTAACTCTGTAACATAACCTGATCATAAACGATTGTGTGACATCTATTAACATTTTTTGGTTGCCCAGTTGTTTCCCTTCTATCCAGCAAAAGCTGTTCTGGTGGTCTCCACCTTGCCTTTTATTTTTAAATTTAATGCTGGTGGTATTGAGCTTCACTTTGGAATGCAGACGCCCTGTTGTGCTATTAGTGGAAATGTGGGAACCAGCTCCTCCTATTTATTTCGTAATCCATTCTTAAACACATGTTTGTGGTTGGTCCATAGTATCATGGAACATTTCCACTTTGAAGTGCAGCTGATATGATAGTAAGGTACAAGCACTTTTGACAAAGTCATCGAACTTTTGCAAGTAAATTAGGATATTTATTGTAACACTATTTCTTGACAGACCTTTTTAAATATTCAAAAATTCTAGAAAAAAATGACTTAAAACTGTTGGTTTTTAATAACAATTAGCCTAACAATATTTTAAGAATCTATTCATGTGATTTGATTATAATCATAGAATGTGAAAATCTAGTTGGGGACTGTTTTCTCTTGTAACAGGTTTGCATTTGATGAGCTCAATGTTATTTGAGGAGTAAACACTTTATTTGCAATAATTATTTTATGATTAAATTTCAGCATCATATTTAAACTGCTTTCTAACTACCGTTCTTGTTGTTCCAAGACCAAGTCCTTGTTTAGAATTCAAGTTTTGTAACAATATTATAATTGCTCCTTCCTGGAGTCTAAACAAAAGTAAAAAAAACTAAGTTAAATGGGACAGTGAACTAGGGAGCAAAAGCAGTCAAAAAGAAGTCTGATTAAATCTTTAAAGCACCTTTTGATATGTTTGATTACAGATTCAAGTTGTTGGACAGGCCGTGGTATTTATTACAGGTCACATCTTTGACAAAAGGATTGCCTTTAGTAAACTTTACATGCTTTAAAAGTAACTGGTTGCTTCTGATACCAGTCGTAATTCTTTCTCCATGCTGTATGTTGATCTTTTCAACCTTTTTTTATTCTTCCAAAAAAATCTTGTGTTCATTTCTGAATAGAATAGAATTATTGTGCATGACCATCCCTGAAGACAGCAGGACAAGTAGATGAGCTAGTTAAGGCAAATGAGATTCTAACTAAAAGGATGGTTGACATGAAAACCCTCAAGACATTTAACAACTATTCAGATGAACAGTTGAAACACTACAGAACATAAGGCAATAGGCCTTATGGAAAATGGTAATAGAATTCATGGATGACTGATGTCTGGTGTGGGCACAGTCGACTGTGCTGTAAAAATCCCATGACTCTAAGTAACAATTTCTGGAAAATATTTGTACTTTTGTCTTGATTTAGAACCTACTAAAGGGGATCTGAGGGTTTAGTTCTCAATTTAGTTGCCTCATTCATGCTGTAACATCAGGCCTATAACTTGTCTTGGATGGGGGATACCCAGTGAGGTATGTCTGGTCTGTCCAAGTTACAATTCAAGAATGAGGGTTAAATTCTGAATGACAGTCATTCTAAGCACCGCTTACAACAGGGGCGAAATCAGAAAATGTGAGATGGAGGCTATAGTTCATTCAGCATCCTTAAGGAAGGAGGAGTTGAATTTTGGAGATTGTGTGAGAGTTAGTGTTATAACTTTGAACAGCAAAGACATTCTTCTGCAAATGGAGCTCTCTTGACTTTTTTTTTCCAATGTATTTTTTTCTGAGTTAATTTTTGACAAACAGTCTGGAAATTGATGGAAGTATGTGGTGATATGATGTAGCCAAGGCTCAAACTACCAGTAAGCAAGATGTGGGCCCAAATGATGAGTACATAAGCTAGACTGGCAATTCATGGCATAATTTGGATAGTGCTGTTCCATTGGCGCTCCTGTTTCTCAAAATGCGACATTAAAATAGTGACATGTGTCTTTTGATGCAAGCAATCTAATAACACGATGAGGATGATCAGAATATTCTCCAGGTGTCCTGTCCAATTTTGATGCAACACCCTTTTGTTTTTGCAGAAGTATTGTTTATTAATAAAACACCTTTAACTGCATACAAAGCATACTAAAGCAGTTGTGTGCAATCTGTGTATCAAGAGAAACAAACGTTGAAATTTGGTATTCCCTGCAATTGCAAAAACCACAAGCATTTCTTACTCATACAACATACATCTGACAACTGAAATGACCCCCGTGGTACTTTGGTAGAAAGACCTCAAATGGTGGTCTTTCCTCACTGCACCTTGGTCGCAGCTGCCCCAAGCTTTAGTGCATCCCTCAGCACGTAGTGCTAGATCTTGGAATGTGCCAGTTTGCAACACTTGGACGAGGTCACCTTTTTACACTGAAAGTTCAACAGGTTTCAGGCAGGCCAAAGAGTGTCCATCATGGAGTTGATGATCTTCCGGAACTGTTGATGTTTGTCTTGTTTTTTTTGTCCTGAGGAACAGACTGCAAAGCACAGAGTCCTGTGTCCTGGAGCTGCTTGGGAATCTTAACAAAAAATACTGTCTAATCTCTCCAGCTGTATTCCAGCAGGAAATGGTGACATCTAATGTCAATTCTTTGATCTTAGTTGTTTCTGTGACATTATGTAACTGATTTGATTTGATTTATTACTGTCATGTGTACAGAGGTACAGTGAAAAGTGTTGTCTTGCATATTTTACAGGCAGATCGTTCTATACAACTGCATCAGGGTAACAGAAGAGTGCAGGATACAATTCTGCACGGATACTATTATGCCATAGTTCCCCTATTTTATGGCAGTGACTGTAGTTCAAATGTACTTCACTGGTTGTGAAGCACTTGGAACATTGTGGATGAACCATTTAAATATGTGTTATTTTAGCTCATCCACTTTTGAAACTCAGAACTAACATTGAACATCTCTGCAATTTCCACACGCAAAACACAACTATCTAAAGCTTCGCAATGTCTCTTGAGTTCATCATCAAAAGTTGCCTGTTATTGTACAAGTAATGATGTATTTTCTTAACTTTTAACACCAATCATTTTTTAAGGCCTTTCTGAATATGATTGCAAACTTTTGCTGTGTTCCTGTATCCATCAGGGCTCAAACATTTTCTTTATAGCCCACAGATGAAGAGTCTTTCAATTTATGGACTAAATTCTAAGCTGTATCTCCAGGGAAAAAAAACACTATACTAATGTGCTTCACCACCATGTCCTTGAGGATAACATTATTTTTTTTGAAAATGGAAACTGCGATGTTTCTGAGTTGATTTGGACAAGTACAGTTTAAAGAGTTGGTAATATTTCAATAGTTTGGCCTGGATATTGGTGCCTCTGGGACATTACTGGATTCTTGCTTGGGGAAAATTGCTATGAATTTTAGCATTGATAATCAAAGGATGGGTGGGGTTCCTAAACTTTAAAGCACAACTTTGTCTTGGGCATAACTTAAATCAGACTTTAGTGACGTGACAGTGAGAAAATTCAGATACTGTTAAAGTGGATTCCAGTTCTGTTTAGCAGCTGATTAAAAGCACGAAAAGGAAGATTGGCAGTGCTTCTTTTTCCAGGAAGGCTTGATGAATTATGCACCAAACAGTCTGTGGAAAGGTCACTGGTAGGCCTTCCCCTGGGATCAAACCTTTATTCACCTAGAGAGAGTGAAATGATGGCCAGTTGGCAACAGCAGCTCTTGTGCTTAGCAGCCTCACCTAAGGAGGCAATGAAGGAAACGTCCAGAGCCAGAACTGATGAGCAGGTTTCACATTTTCATTGTGTGTGCTGATGGCAAACAGATTGCTGTGTAGCTGGGTTAATCTCAGTGGTGGTGGGATAAGGCCCTTAAGTGATTTAATTGGAGTGGGAAGCTAGACCATGGGCTTTCTTAGCCAGAACTTGATTGTGGCAGATACAAGAAGGCAGGAGGATTCAGGTTTGCCACCAGCCACTAATTAAATGCTCTTCTGGACTCAAGTAAGAGCAGAGATTAGTTTTGCTGTCGTGAAGTATAATTGTATTTGTGCATCAGAAGATATATGGCAAGTGCAGCTTAAGTTAGTTTTTCTCTATTGACAGAGAGAGAATAATGTATTGTGCTTATGCTAAATAATGCACAGTACTAATCTGCAGAGAATTATAGGGGCTGTTATAGCTGTGTGTCTGAAGAAGTGTATAATGCTACCCAAGACTGAATAGCTTTATTGTGTGGTTAAGCATGATTTACCAAATGAAGCAAATTCAAAATCAAACCCATGTCTGGTTTATATAACTGGCTAGACATTACCAGTTAAAGTATTTATAATGAAGAGGTTCCTCAAGACTGTGTTAGGAAAATTCACTTGCCCAGCAGGTTGGGACAAATAAATTTAGTCCCTAGTCTATTGACCATTATGCTGTAGCTTAAACTGGATCATGTAATGAGTATACTAACAGTATCCTTTGTAAAACAAATGTTTTAGATGCAATCATAGTCTGTACTGCAATGCTGTATACATAAAAAAACTTAATTTTTAAGTCCTAGGAAGTAAAGCAAAAGGGGGAACACAACCTTGTTAAGCTAACATCAACAGTAGGGGAAAATACTCCTATCTATTGTAATTAATGTGATTATGGAATAACGTCATATTTAACAAACCTGATGGCATTTCAATTTTTAGGCTATTTTGAGGTTTACCAAAGTCAATGTGGGTGAACCAGTGAGTGTGTATATTTGGAATTTCAGAAGGCTTTTGAAGTCCCACCAGGAGGTTAATACATCAAATTTAAAGAATATGAAATTGGGAATAATATCCTAGCATGGAATGAGGATTGGTTAATGGGTGGAAAGCAGAGAGTAGGAATAAATGGGTCATACTCAGATTGGGACACTGTGACAAGGAGGTAACCTAACCATTAGTGCTTCCTGTTCATAGCCTGTATCAATGATTTTTAGATCTGAGCGCCGATTGTAATATTTGGAAGTTTGCAGATGACTCAAAACTTGGTGGAAATGTGTGTTATGAGAAGGATGCAAAGAGGCACCAAGAGGATTTAGAAAGACTGAGTGAGTGGGCAAGAGCATGGTATATTGAACATCATGTGCATAAGTGTGAGGTTGTCCACTTTGGCAGGAGGAATGAAGAGCTGAGCATTTCATAAAAGTGAGTGATTAAATGAATAGACGATTGTGTTCTTTACTTGGCATGATCTCTATCATTGCTGCTGATTCGTTATTGGAAGATTAAGAAATGAAAAGCTTTATTAAGACTTGCACTCTGCCAGCCTCTGACTTTGTATTCAAGTTTGCCATACCTATTTGATCCCCAGGCTGTTTGAATAATTTCAGTTAAATATCCAACAATGAGCTCAAATGAAATAAAATGCTCAATAGTTTTCTGAGCATTTGCGTCTTCTCTCAAACTTAGCTGATTGTTGCTGTCTGAAATTTCTTAAGTATGATAGGAGTAGAAAACAATTTTGTAATTATAGATTTTGATTTTGTTGACAACGTGAAATAATTAGCTATGTTAGCATAGGAGAATGTCAGTCAATTCTGTTTTTTTTCGGTTTGGACACAGGTCTAGAAAATACTTTTTTAATTCTTCCACTGATTGTGAACAACTGGTCAAGACACAATCTAATATTTTCTTGATCTGTGGTTCCATGACTGGCTGGTTGTTTCTTAGCCAGTTGTCATTTTAGATGCTACAGGAAGGATAGAAAGGGAGGCGGTGGCATTTTTGATTAAGGAAAACATTACTACTGTACTTAGGATATTTCTGAGGGATCACCCAGTGAAACTATATGGGTAGAAATTAGAAATAAGAAAGGGATAACCACCTTGATGAGATTTTACCACACCTTGCCCCCCCCCCCCCAATAGTCAGAGGGAAATTAAAGAGCAAATATGTAGAGAGATCCCAAAATTATATGTAAAAAATAATAAGATTGTAATAGTATGGGACCTCAATTTTCCAAACATTATCTGGTACTGCTGTCATGTTAAAGGCGTAGATGATGAGGAATTCAAATGTCCAAGATAATTTTCTTTATCAATAGGTAAATGTACCAACTAGAGAAGGAGCAAAACTTGATCTTCTCTTGGGAAATAAGGCAGGGCATATGACTGAAATGTTAGTCGTAAAACACTTTTTGGGACTAGTGAATATAATTCTAATAGTTTTTAAAATAGTTATCGAAACGGATAAGCCTTCCATTAAAGGTAAAATTCTTAATTGGAGTAAGGCACATTTTAATGCTATGAGACAAGAATTTTCAAATGTTTTTTGGAATAGACTGTTTGCAGCGAAAGTGAAAACTGACAAGTGGGAGGCTTTTGCAAGTGTACTAATGAGAGTTCAGAGACAATATGTTCCTGTTACAGTGAAGGTTAAGATGGGTAAGAGTAGGGAACAACAAAGAACTATAGAGGTTCTATCAAGAATAAGAAAGAATCACATTAGCTATGGACAACTGGGATCAAGTGAATCTCGTGAAGAGAATAAGGAGAGAGGGGCATTCTTAAGAGGAAATCAGGAGGGCAAAGAAGAGATAGCCTTGGCAGATAACGCTAAGAACAATCCAGTGAGATTTCACATTTGAGTTAAGAACAGCTGGAGAGAGAATAGGGTCCCTTAAAGATCAATTAGGTCATCTATATGTTGACCTTCAGGAGATGGGAGGGATACTAAATGAATATTTTGCATTAGTTTTTACTGTGGAGAAAGAAGTGCAGTCTAGAGAACTCGGGAAATAGATATTGATGTTTGAAAACAGTTTGAAAAATAAATTGCAAGGCCCTGAGCAGAAATACTTTGATCATCTACAACCATGGTTGAGATGCCAGAGGGCTGAAGCGTGGCTAATGGTGTGCCTTTATTTAAGGAAATCTGGGAACTATAGACTTGTGAGCCTGACATCATGGAGGATAAGTTGTTAGAAGTAATTCTGAAAGATAGGATTTATGTGCAATTGGAGGGGGGGGGGGGGGTGGCAGGCACTGATTAGAGATAGTCAGCATGGTTTTTGTGCAAGGGAAATTTCTCAATTTTGATAGGGTTTTTTGAAGGATGATTAATGAGAGCAGAGCAGTAAACATTGTTTACATGGATTTTAGTAAAGCTTTGATTAAGTTCCATATGTTGGACTAATTGTAAAGTTAGATCACATGGGATTCCGGGTAAGCTTGCCAAATGGACACAAAATTGGCCTGATGATAGGAAACAAAGGGTAGTGGTGGAGACTTCTAACCAGCAGGTTTGGTATTGGTTCCTCTCTTGTTTGTTTTTTATAATAAATGATGTAGATGAGGATATTGGAGGCACGTTTAGTACATTTGCGGAAGATGCCAAAATTGGTGATATAGTGGACAATAAAGAAGATCCTCTAAGATTACAGAAGGAACCTGATCAGTGGGCTGAAGGGTGGCAGATGGAGTTTAATTTGGATAAATGTGAATTGCATTTTGGTGAAAGAAGGCGTTTAGCACACTTCAAGATCTGAGCCATGAAGGTATAGGTATTGGGATGTCATGTTTTGAGGCTGTACAAGATATTGGTGAGGCCTCTTCTGGCATACTGTGTGCAGTTCTGGTCACCCTGTTATAGGAAGGATATTATTAAATTGAGCGTTCAGAAAAGATTTACTAGGATTTTGCTGGGAATAGGAGGCTTGAGTTCTAAAGAGAGGCTGGATAGGCTGGGACTTTTTTCACAAGAGCTTAGGAGGTTAAGGGGTGACCTTGTAGAAGTTTATAAAAATATGAAGGACATAGATAAGGTGAATGACAAGGGTCTTCCCTAGCTTGGGGGATTTCAAAACTAGGCCATTTTTTTTTTAAGATGAGAGAAGAACCTTTTAAAAAGAAACCAGGGACAACATTTTTTACAAGTAGTGTTTGTGGTATGGAATGAACTGCCAGAGAAAGTAGTGGATGCGTACAGTTGCAACATTTAAAAGACATTTGGATAAGTTCATGAATAGGAAAGTTTGGAGGGATGTGGGCCAAGCACAGGCAAGTCGGACTGGCTTGGTTTGGGAACATGGTCAGTGTGGATTAGATAGAGGTTTATAATATCATGAGGGGCATGGATATGCTGAATAGACAAGCTCTTTTCCCCAGAGGAAGGGAGTCCAAAACTAGAGGACATAGGTGTTAAACGAGAGGGGAAAGATTTAAAAGGGACACAAGGGCCAACCTTTTCATGCAGAAAGTGGTGCACGTATAGAATAAGCTGCTGGAGGAAGTGATGGAGGCTGGTACAATTACAACATTTAAAAAATCCACTGTATCTGGATGGGTAAATGAATAGGGAGGGTTTAGAGGGATATGAGATAGATGCTGGCAAATGGGACTGGATTTATTTAGGATATCTGGTTAGCATGGATGAATTGGACTGAAGAGTCTGTTTCTGTGCTGGATATCTCTGACTCTATTATCTGTTAACTATACTGCATGTATAATTCAATGAAGATTGATGTCAAAACCCACATGAATCCTCAAGATTTAGATTTGTTTGTTGTGAAATATATATGCGTTCTCTGCTATATATAATCCCTTTGCCTAGTTGCAACATAAAAGATCTATTTTTAATTTTGAGAGCAATACCTCCTGCACCATGTAATTGCATTGTGTCAACTTCTTCAACTGTGGTATTAGGCAATATAGTGATACTTGCACCGTATTAAGCTTAAAGATAGTGAGCTATCCATTGAAATAAATATCTTCTTGACAAAATGCTTGGATTAGATTCTTTATTCTTCTGAGAATGCCTTTTTTGCCTTTTTGTTTTACTAACAATAGTTCCATATCATCTTTTTAATATTGTGGGAACCAGAACTGTCCTTTTGTATTTTAAGGTTCATTGAAAGTTTCACAAATATTTTTGTCCTCTTAAGTTGTATCCCTCTAGAAATTATCTCAAATATGATTGTTTTTGTATGACCTTATTAATTTGATCATTACTTTGTGATTTGTAAATCTCTACATTTAGATTTTTGTTATTACCCATTTACTGTTTGCTTTCCACATAGTATGTAGCCTTCTTATTTTTCAGACCAAGCACTCTGTATGCTTTTTATATTGATATTCAGTTGATGATTACATGCCTTTTCTGCAAGCCTATACATCATCACCTTGTATTTTATTACATTTTTCTTTTAGATTTTAACAAAACACCATTCTATTTTTGTGGTTCATTACCTTTTGCATTTCTAGCTCCAATTCCTGGGTCCAAATTGTTCATGTAAATTCTGAACATGATGGAACTTGCTTCCCAACTATTGTCAGCCTAAGGAATCACCTTCATTCCCTGTCTCAGGCCTTTTACAGTGGTCCAGCAAAGCTCGACACAAGCTGGAGGAACAGCACCTCATCGTCCGCTTGTAGCTTTCAGGACTCAATGGTGACACTGAACAGTCCAGCGGAGGATCTGGCCCTTCGGCCACCATGTCTGTGCCAACCATGATGCCATTCTAAAGTAATCCTATCTGCTTGCTCATGGTCCATATCCCTCTCGTCCCTGCCTGTTCAAGTGCCTGTTAAAGATTGCTATCATCCCTGCTTCTACCGTTCTCACTCTAACAGTATGTTGCTGGCACCTACCACTCACTTTTCTCTGAAATCACTTTTTTTTAACTTCTGCCCTCTCACCTTCAACCTTAACCCCTCAGCATTTGACATTTCCACCCTGGGAAAAAGACTCCAACCGTACACCCGATCTGTGTCTCCCATAATTTTGTGTACTTTAATCAGGTTTTGATACACTTGCAAAATAATCCAAATTTGTCCAACCTCTCCTATGGCTAATAATCTCCAAACCAGGCAATATCCAAGTTGCACCCTTTCCAAATCTACCATATCCTTTCTATGGTGTGGCAACCCCATCTGCACACAATACTCCAAATGTGACTTGAATAAAGTTTTATACAGCTGCAACATGACTCACTGACGTTTATGCTCTGTGCCCTGACCGATGTTGGTAAGCATGCTGTTTGTTAATTTGAGTGTAACCATTCTCTTCCTTGTCTGTTACCTACCCCATCTCTCAAGGTCCTGTCATGAAATGGGTTGTCTTCAGTACAGCCAACCCATTTTCAACTACTATTATCATCTATCTAGCTTCTCTTCTTTCCAGGCATAATAACAACAATCCCTTTGTCTACCTACTGTCTTTATCTGTCACTCTTTCTGTGCTCCCTCTCCACCTATCTGCTCACTCCCCCATCTTCAGGAAAATGGCGTCCTTTCTGACCTGTTTCTACTTCCGATGAAGGTTCACGGGACTTAAAACGTTAAGTCTCTTTTCAGTGCAAGATGCTACCAGACCTGCTGAGTTTCTCTAGCAAATGCTGAATCGCCTTTAATTTTTTCCTCTCAAAGTTTCTGCTACCTTTCCACTGTGTAATGAAATCTGATTTTTGTATCCATTTATGCTGTACAATATGAAAGCACAGGATGGGCTACTACAGAATTTGTGCAGCCAGTCTTGATCATACCTACTATTGATGACCAATTGAGTTATTTGACCACAGTTTTACTGTTAATCCACTATTAACTCGTATATTAATTGTGGATTTTAAAGTATAAACTGTGTGTGTATTTTAGATTACTTCTGTCTTCTAACATTTTATGATTTTTAAATTTTATTTGTGGCTTTGTTCTCTTAACAAGTACCCAAGGTTCAATCAAACTTTTTTCAAGCAAGATAAATTTATTAGCCCTAACCAGATTGTAACACAAATTTGACAGTGTAATCCGGGGTCGTAACGTCAGGTATGAATTCAGAATACAGTATTTTAAAAATATTTCAAAAATATTAGATCTACTGCATTACCTGGGTCTACTTTTTTTTGTTACTACTCTGAAGCATTCAGGAAATGTAATCAAACATGACCTTCCCTTCTAAAATTCACTGACTATTCCTTATATTTTCAGTGTTTATTCTCAATGATGTAGCAGAGCTGATAGACCCTCATACACCAATACACCAGTTATTAAAACAGCAAAGTAAACAAATAAATTGTTGAAAAGGCAGATGGAATGCTTGGATTTATATTGAGAGATTTAAAATACAAAAAGAAGTAATGCTAAACTTGCACAGGATCAGATGGCATTTAAAATACTGTGCCCTGTTTGAACCATTCTCTGCCAGCAACGATATAAAATGATGGAAAAGATGAAGAATAGGTTAATTATGATGCTACCAAGAATGAGATTACAGGAATATAACATTTACAAATTGTACATTTTTCAGAGGCTGAATGATTGATATTTTCATGTCTCTGAAAGTGTACAAGAATACATAAATAATTATTCCCATTAGTCAGTGCAAACAGGAGCAACTGAATATAACTTGCATCAGTCATGAAAATAATTAGAGGTGCTTGAACAAAGTTTTGTGCATAAAGTGGTTATTGTGTCTATCTCACTTTGATCAAAATTTGAGTTAGGTGCTTGGGAAGAAATAAGCAGGAGAATGGAACTAGACCAGGTGAGTGGGAGGGAGAAACAATAGCACAGATTTGATAGGTCAAAAGACCCAGGATTTCTGATGGCCATACCAGGTCTTTGAAAGAAAAGACAGCATGCTTCATATCCTTGGTGTTCCCAAACACTCCTTCACAAATAAATTCCTTTTGATCTGTGGGTATTGTTTGGCAGACTTTGTTATTTGGCTCAATACCAATTAGAATTCTACAATCACTGGAATTTCTGACAATGCAATTTTTTTTAAAAGCTGCTCTTTTTCAGTATTCAGAAGATTTTTTAAAAATCTAATAGTAGATTGTAAATTTGCAAAAGTTATTCCTGGGCTTTAAATTGCAATTATTAAATGTTGGTTATGGGTTTTGTGATAGAACAAAGATGGATTGATTGGAGCAGCTGCAAGTGAAATTAAGAACTCTATTCTTATTTTTTGAAAAGCTAACCTGAAAGTCACAGTATCATCTTGGCCTTGTTATGAAATTGAGACCATCAAATGAGCCTTTCTACTTTTGTGTTCATAATACAGTAAAATTGCAACCTTCAAAAGACCCTCAAAATTGACTGCAATGGTTCTTAACCAGATTTTTGAATAAACAATCCCAGACTTAGCAAATAATCATTTCATGATACTGGTTTGTAGCTTAAACAAAAGACTTTGCAATTTGTTAATGATGCAATTACTTTTAAACAATGTTTTCTAATTGGTCTGTGCTATAAACTCAAACTCAAAAATCTTTTTATATTCAGCCCCATTTACACAAACGACAAACAGGTAAGCAAATATATTTAAGGGATAAGTAAAATAAAATAACAAAACTGGCCAGCTTACCTAAATGGTTTTCACAATGCATTGTTCCACAGGCATAGATAATGCTTTCTTGGTTAATCTTCTGAAGATGTCAATCAGAGTAACCTTTACATTTTGCTCTCATAAAGACAGTAATTCTTAGTTTTTTTATTCTGAGCTCCCCTGTCTAACTTCCCAGGAGATAGTACTTGGAAGCTTTCAAATCTACATCTTGAAGCGTCAACTTTTTTTTAATATTTCAAAAATATATTTAATTTATGAAAATCTTTATATACATAGTGAACAGAGCAGTTTGATTCTGTACAGCGTCTTTACATGTGGAGAACAAACAGACCCAAGGCTTTTTTTTCTTTAAACAAGACTATATTTGCATGTTTTTGAGGCATTGGGAGGCCTCTGTGCCACCACAAGCTGTGCTCAAAGTAGCTTTGGTTGGGGGTGGGGGATGGAAGAGTCACACAACTCCATCTGGAATGTGCCTTTGCATAGGCGGTCTGGAGAGAGATGCAGTGGTTTTTCTCGAGGTTCATTCTGAGCAGCTCCATGATGCAGGACACTGTACTCAACCGTCTGTTCCCCAGGATGCACAACAAATCTGCAAATCGTGGACCAAAAACCCCTTGAAAGATACACTTTTTGGTCTGACTGAAACTTGTTTGCCTTCCAGAGCAAGGAGTTGACCTTGACTGAGTTTTGCAGATTGTCACATTCCAAAGTTCAGGAATTTGTGCTGAGGGATGCATGAAAGCCTAGGGCAGCTGTTGCCAAGGTGCAGTGGGGAAAGACCACCATCTGAGGCCTTTCTACTAAAGTACAATGGGGGTCTTTTCAGATACAGGACCATCCTATCGCATCAACAGCCAGATTCCATTCTCATAACACAGTCCAAAGCCCAAATTGAGCTCTGGCCATTCTCTGGCAAACTAACTGCCACCTCCACAAAAGCCTTTCAGCATCTGCCATCTGCTTGAGCATAAGGTTTTTCCAGACTTGCTGGAACCAATTCCCAGACACTGACTTGGTTAATAGCTAACTTAGAGTCATAGAGATGTACAGCATGGAAACAGAACCTTTTGGTCCAACTTGTCCATGCTGACCAGATATCCTAAATGATCCATTTGCCCACATTTGACCCGTATCCCTCTAAACCCTTCCTATTCATGTACCTATCCAGATGCCCTTAAATGTTGGAATTGTACCAGCCCCCACCACTTCCTCTGGCAGGTCATTGCACACACAGACCACCTTCTGCATGAAAACCTTGCCCTTTACATCCCGTTTAAATCTTTCCCCTCTCACCTTAAACTAGGCACTCTCTAGTTTTACACTCCCCTGCCCTTGGGGGGGGGAGAAATCCTTGGTTATTCACTCTATCCATGCCCCTCATAATTTTATAAACCTCTATATAAGGTCACTCCTCAGTCTCCGATGCTCCATGGAAATTGCCCCAGCCTAACCAGCCTCTCCCTGTAGCTCAAATCCTCCAACCCTGGCAACATGCTTAAAAATATTTTCTGAATCCTTTCAAGTTTTGCAACATCTTTCCTATAGCTGGGAGACCAGAATTGAATGCAGTATTCCAAAAGTGGCCGTGCCAATGTCTTGGACAGCCGTAATGTGACCTCCCAACTCATGAACTCAGTGCACTGACCAATAAAGGCAAGCATACCAAACACCACCTTCACTATCCTATCTACCGGTGACTCCACTTTCAAGGAACTATGAACTTGCACTCCAAGGTCTCTGTTCAGCAATGCTCCCCAGGACCTTGCCATTAAGTGTATAATCCTGCCCTGAGTTGCCTTTCCAAAATACATCACCTCACATTTATCTAACTTAAACTCCAGCTGCCGCTCCTCAGCCCATTGGCCCACCTGATGAAGGTCCTATTGCGCTCTGAGATAACACCAAAATTGGTGGTGTAGTGGATAGCGAAGGTTATCTGCAAACTTCGTAAACATATCTCTTATGTTCACATCCAAATCATTTATATAAATGACAAACCACTTCTGCTATCTGTTTAAATGTAATGTTCTTGCCTGTTGATGACGCATCTGTAAGATTATTGATCAGGTACCAACCTCCAATTTGTTTCCAGGCCTGGCCTTGTGAATAAACAAAAGCTTGTTTGATCCGCTTTCCTTTTTAACACAAGTTGTTACCTACAATGCAAAAGGGATTCCTGAAGAAGGGCTTATGCCTGAAAAGTCGATTCTCCTGCTCCTCGGATGCTGCCTGGCCTGCTGTGTTTTTCCAAATCAAAATTAATAAAATAATAAAACAAAACAATGAAAAATCAGCTAGGATTCAACGGTCTTCAGTTGTTGTGGTTTTATGGTGAATCCCTGCTGCCCAGCTCTCTTCTCTCCTTATGTCTTAAAAGATCGAGCACATTGTCTTATGTCCAGAGGCATACAACTCCTTGTTAACCATTTGGTCTTTATTCCTGTAACCCAATGCCTTTACAAGAAAGATATCTTGCTAAAGTTGTACACTTGTTTTTGTTGAAACCAAATTTTGAGTGCTCATTGCAATTTTGGTCCTAGTGTTTTGAAGGTTTTGGAGACATACAATAAAGGTACACTAACTTGGTCCTTAGGATGAGGGGGATGTCCTACAATTGGAAGCTGACTAAATTTGCCTTGCATCATGTTCAGTTTAGAGGCGGTCTTATTGGGGCATAAATTCTGAAGGGTCGTGATAATATCAATGCTTAGAGATTGATTCCCAGCAGAACCAAAACACAGATGCAGTCACAATGGAAGGGGCTGATCATTTAGGATTCCTGAAGAATTGTGAAAGCTCACTTATTGAATACATGTAAGGCTGTGATAGACAAGTTTTGGGTGTCTCAAGGAATCGAGGTAAATGGGAATCGGACATGAAGATCGAGTTGAATTTATTATGATCATATCAAGTGGTGAAGGAAGGTTGACAGATTTACTCCTCTCCTATTTCATGTTCTTGAGTAATCAGAATATTTGGTTATTGCCTATTCTCCAAGTGTTCCGGTTTACAAAAATGCATAACACTTGGGTTAGAATTCTTGTGGTAAGAATCCAGGGTGATGTTTTTTTCCCACTCTGTTCTGTCATGCCCATGGAGATTGAGACAATTATGTATTACTATCTCCTTTCACATCTGTGTTGTCTATTTTCAGCAACAGCTGTAGGAGTCCTGAATTGGCTTGTTTCAAACCATACAGAACTGTTTTGGTTTTTTTTCTTGCTTATCTGAGTACAGTTCCAAGGCCTGCCAAATTTGTTTTCATCTTCAAGATTCCCAGGGATTTCTTTTTCTGTTTTATCAGTCTGAGATTTTGTCTGACAACCAACACTTTGTTATGCTGTAATTGACCATGCCAGCATGCATAAAACCCAAATAATAGGAAGCTCCATTCTATCTCTCCCTGTGACTATCATTTTACATGTTGTAAAATATGACTAATGTCATGTGAAGAATGGTTTCACAACAACAAAGTCCAGTAACTGTCATCTGTAACAAACACTGCAAATACTGGAGAAAATCAATAGATCTGGCAGAATCTGTAGGGAGAGAAACTAAGTTAATATTTCAAGTCTGGTATGACTCTTCTTAAGAACTGAAAAGTGTTTGAAAATGGGTTTTCATTCAATTCAGAAGAATTGTGCTGGACTCAAAATGTTAACTTTATATCTCCCTAGAAATGCCTGCTGAATTTCTCCAACGTTCTCTGTTTGTTAGATCTATTCCCCCACCTGCAGTTATCACTTTTTATTCCATTGTGATCTTTTATGAGGGGAAACGTTTGTATAAACTAAGTAGAATCTGAAAATATTTACTTAGTGGGGGGCTGTACACTGAGATATGTGCATTAAGATTGAAATCTTCAGTCTACTCTGAATTCTTGCTTCATTCGCTGGGTCAGATTTTTAAAAAATGTTGCATGTAACAGACTTTTTATAGTTTTTATTTTTTAAACTGCTGTCTTGTGTAACCTGCAAGCAAAATAGCGTCAATAGAATACTACCAGACTGGGTATTCATAGGCCAAATGGGCTCTATGATTCTATTGAGTCTGCACTGACCCTCTGAGGAGCAGCCCACTCCCTCCCTATCCCCATAACCAGCATTAACCATGGGTTATCCACCTAGCCTGCACATCCCTACGACACTACAGGGCAATTTCACCTAACCTGCACATTTTAGTAGACTGTGGGAGGAAACCAGAGCACCTGGCAGAAAACGCATGCAGATACAGGGAGAATGTGCAAAATCTACACAGACAGTCACCCAATGGAGAGATTGAACCTGGCTCTCGAGCATTCTGAGGCATCTGTAGTGAGCACTGTACCACCAAGGCACTCATGTTCCCAAGCATTTGTCTCCAGGCTGCTGGCATGAGGTCACTGCCATTCTTTACTCTCCCCACCTCAACAAAAGCCAGATCATCATGCCCTTTGTCTCCAGTACTGCTCCCTGCTAACTTTGGATTTCTTTGCTGATTAGTTCACTAGTTACTATCCCAATCTTGGCACTTCTTCTTTCTACATATTGAATCTCACCTCTCTGCTCCATGCTCTGCCCATCTTCCTCTGACTTTTTATTTGTAATGTTGGGATCATTTATTTACTGTCTATTCAACAATCTTTGAACTCACTAAATATTGTATTAAATATTTACATTATATCACTTCTGTTTTAAGTTTACATAATAGGCTGTTTTTCAAGGAAACAATGTTCATTTTATATCCTGCTCACAAACTGAAACCTGTTCATGTTGAGCTGCTTTGTATTAGTTTTTAAAATTCTGATTTTGCTGTGCTAGTGCCAGATATAAATCCAGTGTACTTAGTTTCAACTTCAAAGCAAGCGTTCAGGATTTATGAAACCTGAAACTGGGAGTAACCAATTTAAAGGAAAAACTACCCTGTTTTCACAACACCTAGTCTAAATTTATTTTGGAATTGTTGCCAGCCACTGTGTGAAACTTGCATCTCGGAAATCAGGCACTACTGAGGCTGCAAAATCGGTTTTAAAAAAATAACATCTTTTTTGTTAGCTTTACAAGACAGGAATCAAGGTTGTAGAGTCATAGATGTTCAACATGGAAACAGACTCTTCAGTCCAATTTATCCATACTGACCAGATATCCTAAATTAACCTAGACCCATTTGCTAGCATTTAGCCCATATCCCTCAACCCTTCCTATTCATGTACCCATCAAGATACCTTTCTAAATATAATTGTGCCAGCCTCTGGCAGCTCATTCCATATGCTCACCACCTTCTGTGTGAAAACGTTGCCCCTTACATCGCTTTTAAATCTTTCCCCTCTCACCTTTAAACCTGTGCCCTTTAGTTCTGGACACATTGAAGAAGTCTGAAGGATTACTGTAGCAGAAAGTCACACTGGTTACATATTACTGGAGCGGCATGGTGGCTCAGTGGTTAGCAGGGACCTGGGTTCGATTCCAGCCTCGGGTGACTGTCTGTGTAGAGTCTGCACATTCTCCCAGTGTCTGCGTGGGTTTCCTCCGGGTGCTCTGGTTTCCTCCCACAGTCCAAAGACGTGCAGTTCAGGTGAATTGGCCATGCTAAATTGCCCATTAGTCAAAGGGAATGGGTCTGGGTGGGTTACTCTTTGGAGGGTCGGTATGGGCTTGTTGGGCTGAAGGGCCTGTTTCCATACTGTAGGGAATCTAATCTCATCTATCAGCAGCTATGGCAACTTGCTGTGAATGCACAATCCACCTTTTACCTTGAACATTAACTCTGTTTCTCTTTCCATAGATACTACTGGACCTGCTGAATATTTCCAACATTTCTGTTTTATTTCAGATTTCCGCATTTGCAGTGTTTTGCTTTGCAGTACATAACATATTTGGTTAAGAAAACTACTTCTAATGGGCCTGTGTTGAGCTGTGTTCTGCAGTTTTACATAAAAATAGCTTAATTTGAAAAAAAATTCAGGATTGCATAGTTGTGATTGTAAAGCATTTTAAGCAAAATTTGGTAATGAATTGGCCAAGCCAAACTGCACTTAAATCTCCACCTCAAAGCCTCTGGATTGTTAGCCTGTGAAATTTTACACCGCTGCAAAATTATTAGTTTCTAGTCCAATTGTAATTGAAAAATTCTCTCATTTGAAGATGTGAATAGAGTCAAAATTCATAGCATTTTTAATTAACAGCCATACTCCTGATATTACGACTGGCAGATCATTGATGTAGCTGAAAATAATTAGGCGTGAAGACATTCTTGAGAGGTCATATCATGCAATTCAAGTCCTGCAATGTTTGGCTTCCAAACATTGACAGCTATTCTCCAGCTGGTGATGATAGAGGATTAGTGCTATCGCACTAGAAATTGTACTTTTTATGTATAATTCTGCAGAAGCTGCATGGATGTCAATTATGAGTTGCAAGCTCTGTTCTTTGCCTGACATCATAATATCATATTTCTTTGTCTTCAAAAGATTTATATGATGATTACTCCTTTATAATGTTGTGGACCAAAGGATTTCCAAACAGCCAAATGGTTGAGGATGAGATCAAATAGGCATTTCCTCAAGTTGGATCCTTCTTTACTTGAGACAGGTATGATCTTGCAGTACTACGCTTCAAGATTGGGCCAGTTTTTAGTTCGTGGTGGTTCGGCAGTCTGGGCTGTAAACATTTGAAGTCTGATTTACACCCTGTGCCTTTGCTTTTCACAATTCTTCTTCTAAATGGAATGCTACCAAACAATGGGTACTGAGAACAGCAGGTTTTCTTAGTCTTGTTCAACAACCCAGAAAGCTTCAAAGAATCCAGTGTCCATATTGCAGACTTTGAGGTCCAAGGCTGGCCAACTACATACTGCTGTGTCCTCCCCTTTGTCTATTCATCAAATAGGACGACACCTAACCAAGGTATTTTGTTCACTGGGAAATACTCTGCAGAATTCACAAAAGCTCCAGGAATCAATAGGTTAAATGTTGGGTGGGTGGTGGACTGGGACCATGAAAACGAAGTCTTTTTTTTTCTATAGCTTAAAAATGTTAATTTATTTTTCTTTGATAAAAGATACTTTTTCCAATCTTCAAACCACATAATATGTTGGAAAAGAGAAAGGAAATAAAGGAGGAGTTGACAGACAAATGCTATTTGAAATGGGTTGTCTCTGGTAATGAAAGGCAGCTCTATCACATCAAAGAGGACTGTTCATTTCTTTCAGAAGTTGTAAATTGGGCAACTATTTGTAATGGTGAACAGACCTTCTTCACCCACAGTTGGATGTGCTGTCGCTCATTGTGACTGTGCTTTATCCCTAATGACCTTTCTTCATATTTGTTGCATTCACACAGCTTCCGCTCGTGGCCACAGGTGTTTTAATTTTGTTTTGTTCAGCCATGCTGATGTGGCCCAATATTTTCTTCTCTGAAGATTATAGCTTGTTTTTGTATAACTAGTTTAGATCTTTTAGGTCATAAGCTATTCAGCCTGATGTTTCAGCACTGTGTAGACCTCCATTCCTAATTGCTGATCAAATCTTAATGATCTTTCTGCAACAAACACTCATTAATCTAGGAACCGTAGTTCTGAAGGTTGTTTAAAAGTTTTATATTCTGTAAGGAGAGCTGTATCCCAATTTAGAAAAGGGAATTTTTGGACATTCTGACAATATACCTGTTGCTATCAATCCAGCACAAAACCTAATCATTTGCCTTGCTTAAGTGAATTAAACTGGACTTTTGATCAAGGATTTGTCTGCGTACCAGCAAACTGTGTTTTAAACACACACTGTGTTGCAATTAACAAAGATATTAAGGATTGTGTGAAATACTTCAGCATGATTTGCATGTGGTCAACCATGAGCTTCACCTTCAGCAAGACTAACTCCAAACAGCATGGGCATCATCATTATGTTTTCTATTGCTATTCACCTTGTCATGATGATGATTTGCTGAGCAGTTGATCATCCAGGATTGATCAATGCCATGGTTAGTTTGTTTACAATAGTAAAACACATTAAAAATTATGAAACAAGCATTACATTACAAGTTCCACACACAAAAATCAGTGGTAGATGACCTCCATGAAGAGTTGGAACATTGTATGCACAAAGCATGTGGGGAGCTGATAGAGGCATTACCACTGTGCTACATGTCTGAGCCAGGAGGCCCTAGTTCAAGTTTGATTTCCTCTAGAGATGTGTATTAACATCTCTGAAAGATGATTAGAAAATATCTACGGGCAAACTCTCTCTTAAACAGAACTCATCCTTCATTTTTTTTCTCCGTGAAGTATTATCTTGCTCAGTTGCATTAAGCAAATATTGCTGTGGTTTCCTTTGCTCCCCCTCAGTTTCACTGAGCTGTTAATGGCATGTGGCCTCTGCTGAGTGCCCACAGCTCCCAGGAATTTTTTTGGAGCCCTGGCTCAAACACTTGAGGTCTGAAGTTCCAGGACTTAGTAGACAATTCAATCTTACCAGCACAGCCCTCAACAAACTGTGCTTGACCTATCATCGAGTCATAGAGCCATAGAGATTTACAGCATGGAAACAGACCCTTTGGACCAACTTGACCATGCTGACCAGATATCCTAAACTGATTTATTCCCATTTGCCAGCACTTGGTCCACTCCCTCCAAATCCTTCCTATTCATGTATCCATCCAGATGCCTTTTAAATGTTGGAACTGTCCCAGCCTCTACCACCTCCCCTGGCAGCTCATTCCATACATGTACCACCCTCTGTGAAAAAGTTGCTCCTTAGACCCCTTTTAAATCTTTCCCCTCTCACCCTAAACCTATGCCGTCTAGTTCTGGACCCCAACCAGACAGACAATGTGCTCCATTTGCAGACACAGACTTAGTTTTGTCTCTTCTTGTGGAAACACTTACTCTCAACTGCGCTGCGCCTTCTGTAAAATGTTAATGTTACTAAGTTTCTGTATCCATGGTCTTGAGCAAAGCATTAGAAAAATGATGTAGTTTTAGAAGTTAGCAAGAATTCTGCACCCTTTTGAAAATAGAAGCTCAGACTTTTTCTTCATTAGCACATAAAAGAACTGAGCATTTTTAACTTCCGTTATCATGGAAAGCTGTAGTGTTGTGTGGTTTTGGGGTGAAGGAAAAGCAAAGGTGGATGAAAATTTGAGCAGTAACTGGACCTCTCTTTGAATTGCATTTTTTAAAAAAAGGTTGCTTTCTTCAATCAACTTAAGTTGTTTTCTTACAGTCAATTCAAATTGGTAATTCTACTGGTATCAAATCTTCTCTTAGTTTTAAGGTATGCTGCTCCATCAAGGGTGTTATTCTTTTGATGCTTTCTCTTTTGATGTTTCTGTGTTCATTTTTGGTTTCCAAAAAAGAGGTGTCTCAGTAAAGTTAGTGCTCCCTGTTCAAAGGAGGGCCAAGAACATCAAAGGAAGAGCTTCAAAGGATTTGCAAGCTAGACCCAACTGTTCGCTCATCCCTACAATTGTGGCTGTTCTTGTGAAATTATTGCATTATTTTAACTTAACTAAATCTAAAGCCACAACATTGCTAATTTAGTTTCTGCAGGCTAACAAAACCATTTAATTAACATTCTCTTTTTCTAGGGTATGATGGCATTTCTAAATGAAGGACAGGATAACTGTCAAATTGTTTTCACTCTACTTAAATAAGTCTTTATGAGACTGGTAGAAGTCTGTTATCAAATCACATCTTGTTTCAGAAATGTGGTACAATGGTACTTTAAATCATTCTTTTAAAGTAGCATTTTATTTATTGAGTAAAAGGTTAAAAGCGATATAAAAACAAAATACTGTGGGTGCTGGAACTCAGAAACAGAAAATGTCAGAGAAACTGAGTACGTCTGGCAGCATCTATAGAATGAGAAAATAGTTAATGTTTTGAGTCCAACATGTTTTGACTGTCAGTCATCACCAAGATTGAAAAGAATCTGATGAATCAAGAAGTGATTTCAGTGTTTGCTGTTAAATGCCTTTAGATTGGAGAAGATGGGGAAGCTTGACAGACTTAAAAATTCTACAGTTTTGAAGTTCTGGACAGCAATGAGTTAAACTTCAGACTTCTTTTCAGAGAGGCAAATAGATGAAATGTGAGTAGAATGGCAAATTTGGAGTCTGGAAAGAACAGAATATTCAGATAAACTAAACAGTGATGTATCTCGCCCTCATCCCACTAAATTTTGAGGTAAATTTACTTTTGTCACAGTTATAACATATACTGTTGTATTTAAACAGTGGCCCATAGATACAGAAAATGTTTATGACATTTGTTTTATTATTAAATTGATTTTAATGGGAAACCTGTTTTTAATATTGTTTAACTGGCCAGCAGAAGACCTTAGAGCAGCTTTTATTTTACATGCTTACATAGTCTATATTGAAGGTCGAAGAGATTGCAATTTGTCCTGAACCTCATCAATCTTCAAAGGCTGAAGGTCTTGCTTGTCAATGATTGAATACTATGGCATGTACTCTATATGAAATCTATGCTTGTTGGCTGGTGCACTGAGGCCTTAAAACATGTTGACCTGCCAACAAATTTGAAAAAAGAACTATTCAGCCACAAAACTCCACATTCATAATCAAACATACATCCATCAATTCAGTCCAAACGTTTGGCTATCTTGGGGAATATTGTCTCCAACGATGTTCTGTTGGATGTTGAAACAATGGGCCAGGAGGAATTTCCAAACTCCTGGACACATTTAGATAGCTAATCCATGTGCACAATGCTTCAGGAATTGGAGTAGGCCATTCAGCTTGCCAAGCCTGTTCTGCCATTCAGTGTAATCGCGGCTGATTGAACACTTCAGTGCTTCCTACTCATCTCACTCCCATAACCCTGTACACAGCTGCTAATCACAAATAGGTTGATCTCCATTTTAAACATATTTGAAGACTGAGCCTCTACAGCCCTCTATGGTAGAGAATTCCAAAGGTTCAAAAACCTCTGAGTAGAAATATTTCTCCTCATCTTGGACAAAAGGTTGCATCCCCCTGAATTTTTAAATTGTGTTCCTTGGTGTTAGACTCCCCAACTAGGGAAGCATCTTAGCTGAAACTACCCTGTCTATCATAGAGTCTTAGTGATGTACAGCATGGAAACAGATCCTTCGGTCCAACCTGTCAATGCAAACCAGATATCCTAAATTAATCCAGTCGTATTTGCCAGTGTTTGGCCCATATCCTTCTAAATTCTTCCTATTCATAACTTGAAAGGGTTTTGAAAAGATTTACAAGGATGTTGTCAGGGTTGGAGGGTTTGAACCATAGGGAGAAGCTGAATAGGCTGAGGCTGTTTTCCCTGGAGCATCAAAGGCTGAGGGGTGACCTTTTGGAAGTTTATAAAATCACAAGGGGTATGGATAGAGTAAATAGACAAGGTATTTTCTCTGGCGTGAGGGAGTCAAAAACTACAGGGCATAAGTTTAGGATAAGAGGGAAAAGATTTGAAAAGGACCTAAGGGGCAACGTTTTCACTTTTTAAAAAAAAAAAGTATTTTGTAAGTTTCAATGGGATCACTTATCATTCATCAAAACAGTGGAGAATGCAGGCCCAATTTTCCCATATTCTTCATAGCACACTCCCATCTTGTGAACCTTTGTTGCAATCCCTCAATGATGCTGATACCTTTCATAAATAAGGACAAAAATGTAGATAGGACATGGGGCCTTGAAGAGGCAAATGTCCCAGACTCAATTTTAGGTAATGAAGGCAGCCAAGTGGTTGAAGTATTAGTGGGGAAAGTTTTGCAGACAGTGATCATAACTCTGTTAGATTCAAGATTCATTTTGGAAAAGGATAAAGATGGGCCTGAAATTGAAGTTCTAAACCGGCGGATGGCTGATTTTTAATAAGATCAGACATAATTTTGACTAGAGTAGACTGGAATCAGATGCTTTTGGGTAAATCTGTGTCAGAGTAGTGGGATACATTCAAGAGGGAATAGGAGAGCACAGGGCCAGCATCATCTAATAAGGACAATTCCAGTAAACCCTGGATATCGAAGGATTGGATCAAGAGAAAAAGGGAGGCTTATGGCACATGCCAAGGGTTCAAAAAAGTTGAAAGCCGAGAGAAATACAGAATGTGCAAAGGGAAACTTTAAAAGGAAATTGAGAGAGCAAAGTGGGGACATGAAAAAATATTGGCAGGTAAAATGAAAGGAAATTCTAAGTTATTTTACAGGTACATTAATGTAAAAGGATAATAGGAAAGTGCCTATTAAGAGCCACAGTGGTGATTTGTGCATTGAGTCAGAGGACATAGGGTAATGAATACTTTGAGTTGGTGTTCACTGGTGAGAGGAATAATAGGGGCATAGAAATCGGGCAGAAAGACTGATATAATTTGAAAAATTAGCATGCACAGGAGGTTCTGTGTAGTTTGATGGGCTTAAAAGTAGATAAATCAGCAGGGCCAGATGAAATGTACCCCAGGCTATTGAGTGAGGCAAGGGAGGAAATAGCAGGAATGCTAGCAATAATTTTCAATTCCCTTTGGCCACAGGAGAGCTACTGAATGACTGGAGCACAGCCAATGGAGGGAACAAGGCATAAACCAATAAATTACAGGCCACTCCATTTAAAATCACTGTTGGGGAAACTATTGGAAGCAATTCTGAGGGATGAAATTAATCCCTTTCTCTCCAAGTGCAGATTAACAAAGCTATGCTGACTATTTTTGATTAAAGAGATGTCCTGTCTGACCAGGTTGACTTGAATTCTTTTGAAGAGACCAGGTTTGTAGTTGAGGGTTGTGTATCCAATGTTATCTAACTGGACTTCATCAAGGCTTTTGATAGGGTCCTACATGGAAGACTGATAATGAAAGCAAGAATCCATGGGATCTAAGAAATTTTGAGTAATTAGTTCTAGGATGTGCAGAAAGCAGGGGATGATGGTGGTGGGAGTGTTTTTGTGACCCAAGATCTATGTCCAGCCAGGTTCTGCAGGGTTCAGACTTGGGGCTTTGCTGTTTGCAGTAAATATAAACTATTTTGACTTGAATGTAGGAGTGTTGATTAATACGTTTGTGGATGATATAATAATTGGTGGGTTGACAAATAATGAGGAAGATAGCCTTAGCTTTAGATAAGAGGATATACATGGGCAGGTCAGATGGGCTTATCAGTGGCAAATGGAATTCAGTCCAGATAGGCCTGAGGTGATAAAATGGGACAGACAAACCAGGCAAACAAATAGTTGATGAATGGTAGGATGCTGGGAAGTATTGAAGATCAGATGGACCTTAGTGTGCTTGTCCATTAGTCCCTTAAGGTAACAGGATAGGCAGATAAAAGTGGTTAAGCAGGCATATAGGATACTTGCTTTTATTACTGAGGCATAAGGTTTAAAAGCAGGAAGGCTGTGCTAAAACTGTATAAAAAGTTGGTTAGACCACAGCTAGAGTATTATGTGCAGTTCTATAATCCATATTAGAAGAGAAAATGAGGTCTGCAGATGCTGGAGATCAGAGATGCTCTTAGCCTGCTGGACAAACTTTCCTCATTCCTGAAGAAGGGCTAATGCCCGAAACGTCGATTCTCCTGTTCCCTAGATGCTGCCTGACCTGCTGCGCTTCTCCAGCAACACATTTCCATCTATAATCCATATTACATGAGGCATATGATTGCACTAGATACGGTGTAGAGGAAATTTATCAAGATGTTGAATAGGCTGGAGATTTTCCATTATGAAGAGATTAGGTAGACTTGGGTTTGTTTTCCTTGCTGCAGAGGAGTGTGGAGGGGGAGGTAACAGGATTGAGATGCATATAATTGAGAGACAGAGAGGATAGACCAGAAGGAACTTTTTTTCCCTTTTGTGGAGAAATCAATGACTGGGCACATAGATTTAGAATTTAGAATCCCTTCAGTGTGGAAACAGGCCATTGTCCCAACAAGTCCCCGCTGATCCTCTGAAAAGTAACCCACCCAGACCCATTCCCCTACCTTACTACTGTACATTTATCCCTTATCAATGCACCTAACCTACAGATCATTGAACACTGGGCAATTTAGTATGACCAGTTCACCTAATCTGTACGTCTTTTGGATTGTGGGAGGAAAGTGAAGCACCCGGAGGAAACCCATGCAGACACAGGGCGAATCTGCAAACTCCGCACAGACAGTAGTCCGAAGCTGGAATTGAACCCCGGTCCCTGGCACTGTGAAGCAGCAGTGCAAACTAATGAGCAACCATGCCACCCATAAGGTTAGGGTCCAGAGGTTTAGAGGAAACATTTTCCATGGAGTGGTGAGAATCTGTTTCAACCCCAAACTCAATGCCGTAAGGGCGGTAGAGGCAGAAACAATCAACATTTTAAGTATTTATATATGTGTTTTCATTGCCAAGACATACAAAGGGAAAAACCACTGTCTGAGGTCTTCCTACTGAACTAAATTGGGGGTTCGTCCAGTTATTGGAACCTCCTAGTGCCTCAATGCATATAAATATAGTCTTGCTTGTAGGAGATGCCTTGGATTTGTTGGGATAAAGTCAAATTGAAATGTTTGTTTGTTTACTTGATCTGCAACTCTTCAGAGCTGAACTGCATTTGTGAATATGTATATATGCAAAGACATTTTGTAAAGAATAAAGTATATTTTTAAATATAAAAAGCTATGGATCGAGTGCTAGAAAATCACGTTAGAATAGTTCGGGTTTTTCTTTTGACCAGTGCAGACTCAACAGGCCAAAGGGCCTTTCTCCTGTGCTATAGACCTCTCTGACCCTGTTTTGAACAGGTAGGGTTCAAGTATTGATGCTTGGAGAGCCCCACCAGTCTCAGTCTGCCATGACCCTTTTAGTCTTATGTAAACCTATGGGAATATTATTCATGGAAAAAAATTCAACCCCAAACATTTTGCAAAACATAGTCTCAAGGAAATCAACATTTACAAAGTAAATTGCAGTCAACAAAAGTGATCATCTGGGGTGTGGGAGAATGTATTGCATATTTCTACAGACCATACTGCCTGAGAACATAATATTTCCAAACTGAAGTTTGTACTACTCCCCTTGTGCAAATGTCATCTTATGTGCAGTGCAAGTTTAAATAAGCATTTGGCTTTTTTCAAACCTGTGCTAATTGTGGCTGGTAACTTAGTAAGATTTGCTGAGGCATGTTAAAGCCATTACTGTAACCAACCACACACATTGCAGAACACCTGTTAGGATAATAATAGATGCACTTTAAAGCTGTTAATTAGGATGGTCCCAGTAAAAGTTGATTTATCTGATCGTTTCAAGGCAATTCAAAATGCAAGACATGTAAACTGTTTTTCAGGAACAGGCCCATGTTGATTCATGAGTGAAAATCAAGAAAATACAGGTTCATGCAAGAACTTGAGCTGAAAAAGTGATTAGTACCATCCTAATGTACATACTGAGTTGTGATAAACAAAAACAAATTGCTGGAGAAACTCAATATTTCAGGCAGCATCTGCAGAGAGAAAACAATTAACATTTCAAGTCCAGTGACCCTTTTTCAGAACACTGCTCCTGCAGTTTTATTTTTGTTTTATGATACGACCTGCGCTTTTTAAATTATTGAGTTCAAATTGAGGTTGTACTGGGGCCACGATATTGATGATTAAATTTTATTACTTAAAAAGCTTTGAATAATGGATTGTAAGCAAGCTTTAGTCAGGAAGTGGGGTCAGATGTGAGACCGATCAGTTTTATATGTTAGTTTGAATAGTGAGAATTTAAAAATGTACATCTGCAATATAGCTGTCAGAATCCCTGGAGCTGGCAGACAAAATGTTCTGCCATTATTCAAACTAAATCAGCACTGATGTAAAAATATTTTTATTGCATGTACAGTTATTTGGATTAAATTGGAGGTTGGTAAATTGAGTGAATAGCAAAGATAAAATAGAGGCCCTATGTCATTGAGTTATATGTATGAAAATAAATTATTGACTTTGATTTCAATTAAATTATTTATCCATAATACAATCAAGACTTCAATGCTAATGCAAGTATCACAGTTTTTTCCCACCACAGTTACATTTCTTCTGATTTTTCTTGCAACTAATCTGAAAATCATATATGGACCCAACTTAACTGGAAGTGGCTCTTCCAAACTAATGCCACTTAATTTTGAAAATCTTGTCTCCATCCTCTTCCGTTTCCCACTAGCTGTCTTTTCTATTGTTACGATGCCCTCCGAGACCATTTTGTTTGTTTTAAAAGATGAATTTCCCAGCAAGTGAAGACAAGATTTCTCTTTTGACAACACTTGTACGATAACTAACAAACTAAAATCAACAAATCCAACATCATTTAACAGGATAGAATTTCCCGAGAGGCTCCTGAATGAGCAAGATGATCGTGAACAGCACTTGAGTGTTTAATTGTTTGGTCTTATGAACTTTCTTGCTGATAGGGATGGGATTTTCACTTGAAGTTGCCCACCCTGACACTTTATGCACAGAGCAATAAATTCCATCACTTGCAAATAGAAAACAAACTTTTCCAAGAATTATACTTGTTTGCTAACATAAAAACAATTTACCATGCTCTTCACAGCAGAAGCTGCTTTCCCAGAATCATTTTATTTTTTCTTACCTTGTCTCAGTGTCCAAAAAGTATTTGTTTCTCTTTGCATCAAGGTGAAAACTGTCACTTGATTTTCAATAAAAAAATCACCTCGATCCATCTATGATAGAATGATCACCATCCTCTCCACATGAAATTCTGCTTTTTCTTACTTAAAAGAAACATTTTAGAGTATACCAGTTTTGTAAAGCCGAACAGTCATAACACCTTACTATCTTCTTTTGCTCTCCCAATCATTATTAATTTTTTGCATTGTGTCTCTGCATCTCCTTCTCCCTGATCTTAGCTTGCCTGCCTATTTATATTACTATATTATTCTAATGTTTTCAGAGCTATGGGTGTGATTTTTATTTTCTCTTTCTTTTCTCCGCCCCCGCCCGCGCCCCCGCCCGGAAAGAGCAAGAGATGTGGCATGATGGACAAATAATTGTTGGGTGGCCCAGAGTGATCACCACCTTCTTACACCACCACTCCATTTGAATTCTAGATAAGCCAATCCATGGGCAACCCTCTCAATAAGCCACAATAATCGCCCTTCAGTATTCAATTAATGGCAATTTAGGGACTTCAAAATGTCTCTGGCTCAATTACATGTCTCCCTGGCAGATGAGAGAAGTGGCCTTGTGTCCCAGCAGGTAAACCAGGGTGCCTGCCTGCTGGTTGCGCTTCACTTGCTTCAACCTGAGTGCAATAAGGGCAGAAGGATGGTGACCGAAAGCCACTATCTGCTCTTATGTCCAATCCATCCTCATGATAAAGAGCAAGCTGTTCACTGGCGCAATTGGAGGGGGAAATAAAGCAATGTATTCCCAAAGTGCCCACTTTTTGTGTTAGAAAAGAAAGAAGTATGTCGGTGAGTGTTGCTTAGTCGTCTTGGGTTAATGTGGTTGTCATGAAACCTCAGATGTGAGTATGAAGCATGAAGCAATTCTGTGTGTGGATGAGATGAAGTATGCAAATGTAATTGAATTTGTTTGTATGCAGTGAACTGAGCTGGGGCTAAAACTACTGGTGCAAAGATAGGGCAATTGAAGTTGCCTTTTGCCTTGACTACTCATTCGAGATTGTTGAACACCTTTTGTAGTTCTACATCCAAGTCCTTGGGGCACAGTTCCTAGTAATGGCCTGTACAGTTAGCTGCTCCCACTGCTTGATCATGTGAGTGATGAGCCTCTTGGTTTTCTGTGGACCTCCCACCTTCTTTTCAACTTCTCTATCAGACCTCCAGTACAATATCTGAAAACCTTTGGATGTGCTCTGAATGTTGTACCATTTCCAAACTGTTTCCCAATATAGATTAATTCCTGAATGACTCCCATTAGCTATTTCAGCCACACTCTGTCACCCATTTCAGCAGTACAAAGTAACTTCCTAGCATGACATGAAGATATGATTTTGGGCCCTATGCTGTGTGCAGCCAATGAATAGCACATGATATATGTAGAAATCATTATAATGAGCAGCAGTGCAAAGTGGCAGTGTGCCTGTAATTGATTCAATAGATGCAGTTTAATTACAGTATGTTATTTTTGAAGGATGTCCACTTTAATGTTTCTAGTTTTGCTGAAAGTACTGGTGAGCTGGAGCAAGATTGATTACATTTGGAATCAGAATTGTTACTTTTTAAAAATTTAGTTTGAGGGTGCATTTTTGGAAAGCAAATCTTCGCAGGACTTATACACTTAATGGTAAGGTCCTAGGGAGTGTTGCTGAACAAAGAGATCTTGGAGTACAAGTTCATAGCTCCTTGAAAGTGGAGTCGCAGGTAGATCGGATAGTGAAGAAGGCGTTTTGTATGCTTTCCTTTATTGGTCAGAGTATTGAGTACAGGAGTTGGGAGGTCATGTTGTGGCTGTACAGGGCATTGGTTAGGCCACTGGAATATTGCGTGCAATTCTGGTCACCTTCCTATCGGAAAGATGTTGTGAAACCTGAAAGGGTTCAGAAAAGATTTACAAGGATGTTGCCAGGGTTGAAGGATTTGAGCTAAAGGGAGAGATTGAATAGGCTAGGGCTGTTTTCCCTGGAGCGTCGAAGGCTGAGGGGTGACCTTATAGAAGTTTATAGAATCATGAGGGGCATGGATAGGATAAATAGACAAAGTCTTTTCCCTGGGGTGCGGGGAGTCCAGAATTAGAGGGCATAGGTTTAGGGTGAGAGGGGGAAGATATCAAAGAGACCTAAGGGCAACCTTTTCACACAGAGGGTGGTACGTGTATGGAATGAGCTGCCAGAGGAAGTGGTGGAGGCTAGTACAATTGCAACATTTAAAAGGCACCTGGATGGGTATATGAATAGGAAGGGACTGGAGGGATATGGGCCAGGTGCTGACAAGTGGGACTAGATTGGGTTGGGATATCTGGACGAGTTGGACCGAAGTTTCTGTTTCCATGCTGTACATCTCTATGACTCTATGAAACACAACTGAAAATGACATGGCATCTGCGTTTAATAGCTTGTATCAAAATTGTGATACCTGCTTTCTGGACCTTTTTTTACATGATCTAATTGAAAATTTACAATATATACAGAGGAACCTTAATTATTCGAATATCGGATTATCCAAAGGGGATCTCTCAAGGTCCTGACAAAAAACATTACGTCAAAGAGCTGTTTCAACCCTGATCGCGTCTTTTGTTTACAGGTAAAGTGATTAAAAACAAACTCAGTTCACTGAAATGCTGCCGAGAACAGTCCTGGACCGACCAGTCACCGTCTCTCACTCTCTCCCTCCACACTTCTTCCCTGGAGTTTTACGCAGGGGTGAACGCTAAACCCCACTTCCCCAGATAATCTCGCCAACATTTGTCCTGCACAAGGTGGAGGTTGAACCTGTCAAAAAGGGGTGTGTGTGTATGCGTGCGCTATTTGGAGACTTACCCCACAAAGGCAGCAGTGGTCTTACTGTTGGTGAACAGTCCGGCTGTCCGGGGTGGGGGGGGAGGGGTTAGCAGATGGGGTTCGGGTGTTTGGAGGGGATGGGCAGACAGGGCATGGTGTTGGACAGGGTTGTGGGCGGGGGGGCGGGGGTGGGAGTGGATGGGTTTGTGGGTGGGCAGGCGGGGGCGGGCGGGGTCTGGAGTGGGAACGGGTGGGGTCTTGCGCGCAATGTGCTTTTGCCTAGTCTCCTGAACGGGGAGCAGACTTCACAGAAAACTCCAAGACCCTGAGGAAATCAATTAGTGCCTGCCCATCTCACTCGGATACTTGAGGTTCCTCTATATTGCCAAAGCAATATTATTCCATTGAATATCTGCAGTTTTTTTAATCAATCAATATTTCTTGGCAAGCATTGTATACATTAATCACCTAACTTCTTACCAGCTATAGTCATCCTTGATTTGACTTCATCATTGCGACACTGTTCTGTCTTTATCAATGAATACTCATCACCTTGTTTGCTTAAACATCTGCAGGTATTTTGTGGAATCACAGAATACTTGTCTAGTAATGTGCCATGCTACCGCATAGAACATTGCATATTGTAATGATTTGCTTAGGTTGTGAATTTCCTGTTTTAACTGGTGATGAGATTAAGGAAAGAAAGAAATGGCATGCATTAATACAGCACCTTGCACATCTTAAGCATGTTGCAAAGTGTTTTATATTTTATTATTTTAATATATAATAAAAATATCCCACTGACTACAAGACATCTATTTCATGTTGATTTACGATAAAATATTTGCTGGGGTACTGGAAAATGGCTTGTTCTTCTTTTGAATGTTTCTGTATTATTTTTAGTATATCTCTAAGGGGGCACTCCACTTTGATTCAATGCCCCGTCAATGCACAACTCCTTTTAGTATTCCATAGAACTGTCAACCTAGAATTTAAACTGGTTGATAAAATAACCAGAGACAAAGTGAATGCAATACCTGAGAGTGTGATTGTGGCAGATTCAGTTGCAGCTTTCAAATGGGAATTAGATAATTAACTGTGTCTGAGACATTTCTACGTCTGAGGAAAAGATGGGGGAGTGGGAGAAATGAGTTGCTGTTACAGAGAGCTGGCACAGACACAATCAGCTGAATAGTCTCATGTTGTGCTGTGTAACCACTCTTATTATATATGTTGAAGTCTTGAAGTAGAGTTTAAATCTATGTTCTCCTTACTCAAGTGAAAGCTGACACGATGTCAACATGATACATTATTCACACACAGACTGGGGCAATTCTGCACATTATAGAAACACCAGAAAGATTACACTAGTGACTGACCATTGTCTGCTGAGCAGTGAACATGTACATGCCTTTCAAGTCAGCCATGGATGCATTTTTGACTCTGGAAATAGTGAAACATTTTTATTGAAACAGTTTATGGTGGAAAATTGGATTCTCAGGACCCTTTTGAATGTGGTTCTGTGGATCAATAAATTAGAGATTTTCATCAATTCAGTCTGCTTTCAAAAGTAATATTGTTCCACAGAAAAGGAAACCAGCCATAAATATTTTTGAATCAATGAACCTGGGCCTCTTGGCTCTGAGGTAAGGATGCTATCAATGTGCTACAAAAACCCTCTCTCAAACCATAAGAATAAATAATGTTATCTGGTGTATCTGTCCAAACTCATTAAGTCTCATTCATCCATCACCTTTTTGATCTTTTACGCATACTGACCATTTGCTTCTGGTCTGGCAATATCTCCATTTTGCTAATCTCATCCTCCAAATTAAATCCCTGTCTTATCTTACTCACTTTAGCCCAAGAATTTCTCCTCCCATCCCCATTCTCAAGTTTTACCTCCTGTATCCCCTGATTTTTATTTCTCCATTTGATACTCATTCGTAAAATCGGTTCCTTTCCCTATACCTCTTCAACTCTTTAGCCACTTTCCTCCTTTTGAGTTGTTTGAGTTGATGGCTGGTGCTTAAATGCAGCTTGGTTCAAGAGAGCAATTTACAAGTATTCAATATTTCCCAAGATTGCATATTAGCAGTCATAGAGCATGGAAACAGACCCTTCAGTCCAAGTGATCCATGCTGACCAGCTTACCCAAACTAATCCCATTTTCCTGCATTTGACCCATATCGTATCTGAAGTTTTCCTAATTATTTTTAAAAATGCATCAATGCTTCAACAATCCTTGACTTTTGAAATATTGTTTTTCCCATTTTAGTCCACAATAAAAAAAAAGAAAAATAAGAAATAATAGTATTTACGCTAAGGAGTGCAAAACTTTTATATTCTTATAGTATAGTGACATCTAGCATGTTCAGAATAGCCTCCCAGCACATACTGTGAGGGTTTCTAGAAGAACTGTGGCCACTTTGGACTACTGGTACATTGTGGAACAGAACAACACCATGAGTCAAAAGGCACAGGAGGTATCCAATTCAGAACATTCTCGAGCTTCAATGAACAGATTTGTCTTCTATTTTAAAGAGAGGTTCCTTTCTTTCCCTTTTACTAAAATTATTATAATGGAGAAAAAAATACTTGATTCACGATTCATTGGTGCATCACGAAATGAGCATTATTATCCTGTGTTGCAACCATTTAAAGCTTCTGATTTAACCTGTGAACTAGGATAGTAAATGTTTTACAGGCAGATGGTTTACAAAACATTAATTTGTGTGTTAGTTATTCTGAATATTCAGTAACTCTTATGTGTTAAATATTGTTGTGTCCTGTTTTCAAGGATCAGGTATAGAACCTTAAGTTTGAATATCAAATACCAGAATAATCCTAAGCATGTTAATGTAAAAGATTCCATGCACTCTTTTGAAGCCTTCTGCCTGGTGCCCTGGCCTATATTTATCCCTGAATCAACATTACAAAAACAGATTGGTCGATGGTTAGTAAGTTGCTATTTATTGGAGTGCTGTGTGCAAAATTGATTGTACTTCAAAAATACTTCATTTAATGAAGTGCTTTGAAACCTTTGGTAGTCTTGACCAATGGTGTACAATGCAAGTCTTTTTATTTTTCATTTAATTGTGTTTAGGTATTTCACAGGAGAAATTGAGGATGCAGTGAGGACTGGGTGGCAGAGGACATTTAAAGTATCGGAAGCAAAATAGATCTGGTCAGTGGGAGGAATGCTGCTGTGACCTTGAATTTGGTGACAAATATTAGGAGATAGAAAATCAAATGGAAGAGAAATAAATCCAAGAATAATGCAGATTGACCTTTTTAAAAAAAGTTGGCTGTCTTCCCAGTTTTAGGAATGAGCCTCAAGTTTTTCCATATTTTTGTAACAAGAATCTCAATTTGGTGTGGTTTACATTTTACACAAGTTTCCTGTGGAAAATTTATAGTCATATTTCCCACAGACTTTTTTTCTCCCAGACTCAATACTGAGTATAACATTAAAAAACTCTTATGATTCATTCCATTCAATGACCCCAATGCCTTTTCATTGCAAAGCATCAAACTGTTGTACTACATCCATTTCTTCAGATTACATGCAAAGTAACTGAATTTTACCAGAAATTGACTAGGTGTCAATTTTGGTGAGTTTTCATAGAATCATTGAATCGTTACAGTGTGGAAACAGGCCATTTGGCCTAACAAGTCCACATCGACCCTCCGAAGAGTAATCTACTCCGACCCATTCCCCTACTCTTACCCAAATTAATGCGCGTAACCAACACATTCCTGAACATTCTGGGCAATCCACGTAACCTGCACATCTTTGAACACCGGGATGAAACTGGAGCACCTGGAGGAAACCCATACACACATGGGGAGAATGTGCAAACACCACACAGACAATCACCTGAGGCTGGAATCGAACCCGAGTCCCTGGCACTGTGAGGCATCAGTGCTAACCACTGAGCTAGTGTGCCACCATGGAGGAATTTTTGAGTCCTAGTGAGTTTTCTTGTAGTCTCTTCCGAAACCCACCTCATGGCCTATGCACCACAACCCTCTGGCACCCTGTTTGTTGTGTCCACCCTTTTGTCACGGGCAGAAGTTCTTGCCACTGCCAGGATCTCTGGGGATTCCTGCCGCCTGTGCACAGTCAAGCATTGCCATTCCAGAGCTGTCGTGCACTGTTCATTTGTATTGCTCCAAACATGTTGGAGGAGGGAAATTGGCGTAACGTTTGCCAACAGGGATTTGAAGGTCCTGGTGAATGATTTAATACAGAGGAGAACCATCCTTTTTCCACAAATACAGGAGACACTACCAGCCTGGGCTGAGGCATTCATTTAGGTCAGTGATGTTTCCCTGAGCTGGACGAATGCCCAGCGAGGCAGGCAGAAGATCTGTAATCATCTCTGCTGTGCAGAAATAAGTGCCACCATCCTATTTCTGCTACTTCACAGTCACTTCACCTCTCCTGCTGTGTACATTTCCCACAAAGGCTCACAAGATTGTATTCAACATATTCCCTTGTTCGCTCTGATCCATCCAGTTACCCCACAACACTAATCCTACCTGCACTCCATGGTGCCCATTTACTCACTTACCACTTTTGTCCCATCTGCACCTAACAGCTGTGCCAGACACTTCCACCTCACTCATTCCCTCTTTTTGTCTTATTCTGGAAAAGAAGGGCCACAACAGAGCACAAAGAACCAAAACATGTGACGGGTGCCCAGCATTTTGCTCCTCTTCTCCTAAGAGGAGAGCAACCTGACCCTAAGCACGCCAAGTAACTGAATGACCATGTCCAACAAAATGGATTGTTATCAGAAACGACCCCCGACTTTGTATTGGGATCCCCATGACTGAAGAATGTCTCCCTTGACTTGACTGAACTGCTGTGCTCTTCCAGCACCACTAATCCAGAATCTGGTTTCCAGCATGTGCAGTCATTGTTTTTACCACCTTGAAGACTACTTGCCTTAGTCCTTGATGCATGACCATTTGGTTGATACATGTGCATGGTGCAGGTATGAGATCATCAGGTGTGAGGCACTTGTGTCTGTTGTACGTGGTGCAGGTCTGGCCCATTCGTCCCGAGCTGCTCCATGACGCAGGACTCCATGCTTATGGTCTGTTCCCGAGGACATACACCGAGACAGACATCAACTGCATCTGGTGAAACATCAACTTGGTGAAAAGCACGCTTTGGTCTGCCCAAAACTTGTTAGTCTTCCAGAACAGGGAATTCACCTTGACCAAGTGTTGCAGACTGGCACATTCCAAGGTCCATGACTATGTGCTGTTGGATACACTAAAGCTTTGGGCATTGCTGGCAAGGCGCAGTGGACAAAGACCACGGTCTGATGTCTTCCTGCTTAAGTTAATCGGGAGTCTGTGTTCTGCTATCAGACCCTCCTAGTGCCTAAGTGCATGTAAATATAATCTTGTGCATGTAAGAGATGTCTTTTGTTTTCTCTGGTTGAGTGAAACTGAAATGTTTGTTTGTATACTTGATATTCTACTGTACAGAACCAAATTGCATTTTTGACAATGGATATTCAAAGGGACTTATGAGTAAAGCATATTTCTGAAATTTAAAAAGGTATGAGATTGATGTAATGCAACAATGTATAGCAACATGTGCACTCCTTGACTTGCTACTGACAACTATGTGTAAGCTGCCTGAATTTGTGTTTGTGCTAAGAGGCAAGTCAACACAAGTACCATGGACCTTTTTAAGCTCTAGTTGAGGGGCAAAATGGCAAAGCAAAGCAAGGACGCTGTAAACATCCAATTAGGTGCAAAATGTGTGAAAGTGAAGAGAGCATTGTAAGGAATGCTCAAATCTTTAAATTGGTGCTTATCCCTGGAAACCAAGTGTCTTGGGAGCAGCATTTCAATGTAAGCTGCCTATGTGCTCCAAAATGCAATGTTGAAGTGCAGAATTATGTTGTTTGTGAATCAGAGATGTATGTTGAGGCTGTTACATATCCAGTGCCACTGTATGTGGATGGGAGTGCTTGTGGTTGCTGCTTATGGAGAGTGTCCTGAGATGTTAGTAACTGGTATCAAGATGGAGAGTTGGAATGGCCAGGTTGTCACTCCAATTGTCATGTTTGAATTGCCACCTAGTCCTAGCTGGAGGATAAGAAATTATGTGTAAATGAGATGAGATTAATTTATAGTAAGACATGTAAAGAGGCCTCTCTCCATTCTGTAGTGAGATTCTCACCTCGGTATTCAACACCTGGTTGGCAAATAGAACATTTTGCTCTTGATGGCAAGAAACTCCCTACTGCTGATTTTTTTCCCCATTTTCTTGCAAATCCCATGTTATTCAGAACCTAGGAAAACTCCATCCAGGAACATCAGTTTATGCAGTATTCAAAAATTAAATCTCCATCCGCTGCTTTATTCTTCTGTCAAAGTAGATAAACTATCTGCTAATAGTACACAATTGAAATTTGACATGTCATCTTGCCATGATGATGCTTGTCCATGAATATCAACTGCTTCTTTATTTATGAACCTCTTTTCAGGCCTACACACATTCACTGCACTTTAAACTCTAAATCATTCTGATTCCCAATTCTTGTGCATCTCCCCATTGGTTATTCTATTGTCAATGGCTGAGGCCTCACTGACTTTCTTTTACTACTTCTTTTTATTCTTTAAGCTCTTTTTCCTGAAAGGGAATGTCTCACGCATCCTCCTGATTTTTTTTTGGCAAACACACCAACATATTGCCTGTGTCATCAATAAAAATGAGTTAACAAGGCAGGGACAGTGTAACAATAACAAAACAGGAGGATAGAGAACTGTTCTTTGGATCAATTTTTTTTCAATGTGCTTGTTTGCAACAAAAATGCATATTATTGCTTTTTCACGCAAATGGCTGTCAGTGCCTTTTTATGAAGAGAAACTTGGAGTGGAACAGGATTGCATGTGCTTTTAGCACAAAGGCTTGCATTTTCACCTTTGAAACAGGTAGTGGGAGTTGAGAAAATTCCATGCCAGATTAACAAATGTAGTGTATTGATTCGTAATAAGGTGTTACTTTCATCTGTATCATTCTCTCATGAACGTCAGCATAGAATGTCTGTTTATCCTTATGCTCTCAATCATTTTTAACAAGGCATTCTTGAAGTTAGGATTATTAAACACACTAAACTGTAGCCAGACTTTAGTGAGTCATGATTACACCAACTTAATGAATATTTTGTTGTGTAGATGGAGCTAAATGACATGCCTATACTTGACACGTTTGAATTCTTTTATGAAATTTTTAAAAAGTTATTTGTGGTTAAAGTATTGTGTACTTTTTTTTATTCATATCTGTTTTGGTTTTAATTGTGTTGCAATCTTTATTTTAGTTAAAAACATTTCTCGTCATTCAAAAGGAAATGGCCAGTTTCTGGTTGTCTTTTTTTTTGTGAACTAAAGGCTGGATGGTAACCTTCCCTTGAAGACAAGGGGATTGTAAAGTCCAGTGGGATGTCTTCTTGCCATCTATCTTCCCACTCTCTGTCTGATGTTTTACACAAGGCATGAGCGTCAGCCCATTCTTGGACCTATAGAAGCCATTAAGCAGCCAGTTCCAATTGCAGGTCTCATCCTACTGCTGTGAGTCTCTTTTCTTTCATTGGGAGAGCCCACTTCATCGTTTTAGTCACACTAAATGATTCCAGTGATGGTGGGGATGGGATTTGTTCTACAGTGCCCCTGGGGCCTCTTCTGATGCAGGCCCCTCACCCCACATCACTGACACACTAATTCTGTTCTTAACAGGGTTCTTAGGTATTGTGGGCCTACATCCGGTCCTAGCATTGGTCAGCACTCCTCCCAGGATAGGATCATTAAATTGTGGTAGGGCTGGCTTCAGAATGGTAGATGACAACTCCAACTCTCATACACACTTAGCTATTGGGATGAAGACTGTAGTGCCCCATAATACTCAGCTTTGAGTCTAAAATTGCAGTCAGAAGATATTGGAGTGAAATTGAAAATGGGCTAGAATAAACCTAGAGAATGGAGTTGGGGGATAGTAGTACAATACAATCAACATCCAGTTTTACCACAGTCACTGGCACCAACTGGCTATCAGATTGTAAAAGAGATGAATGTGATATCTTGTTTCATATTCCTGCTAATGCCCAGTTTCACCCTGATTTTATAGTTTATTTTAAATAGTACTTTAGATAAACTTTGAGAATTTAATAATTTTAGTTTTAACTTGTTAGTGATATTTATGTTTATCCTTTTAAAAGAAAGGTATTCTTTACTCACTTCAGATAATGCTGTTTATATAGAATTGTAAGTTTTCTCCCTGTGAAAGTAGTAAGTTTCCTGACATTGTAGAGTGCTGTAATAGTTTTGTATTTCTTTGCTTTGTTCTTATGTCTTCATTTTCTTTGTAATTTTCTTCACTTCTCTTTGTTTGGATATGGTTTGAGCTGAATGGTGGGAAGTCATTTGTCAGATGATGAGAGGTACAGCCAACTTTGATGTCCATGCACATGTCATCAGAATTGGTAATCTTCCTGATTTTTGTTTTTCTTCCTCATGGACTTTGGCCAGATGAAACCACTTATTTTAGCACAGGTTAGGGATGGCAGCAATGTTTTCCCAAGTCTATAGGCATAGTTACTGTAAATTTAGCTCGGCCTCTCTATTATATTCATAAGCAGAATAATACCCTTCTCAACGTTGAATGGGTCGCCATCCTGTCACTTTTAATGATTCTTTTAAATGTGAATTACACTTATTACAAACCTATTGATCTGAATAATAGTGCCATACCACAATGGTGTGGGCATTCAAGTGAGAATGGGCAGCCCACGTTTTGGTACGGTTTGTTTTTAGAAGGACAAGAAGAAAGCAGATACAGTACTATAATTTGGAGGATTGTTCTTTGCACATCATGGGTAAGACCTCCTCTCTCCTTCCTTCCCACCTGCCTGGTCTCCAAAGCCTACTCTCCCACCCCCTTCCCTAACATGACCAAACGTTCCTTACCCACTTCACGTGGGACTGTTTGAATTTCTGTCATCACCACTAATGATCTCTTGAAGACTGACTGACTGTTGCTTAACTTTAAGTTTGCTCCCCTTGCCCTGGGATCTTCAGTTCAGAGGATTTTTTTTTCAATATCTAGTCAAATCTCTTGCTGATTTTATATACCTCAGTTAGATCTTGCCTTAATTATCTAAACTCAAGAGAATATCAGAGAGTGGGTGGAGAAATCGATTAGCAAGAACATTAGTATGAAGAAACTGTTAATGGATAAACAAGGTGAACCTTTTGTTGGTTGATTGGGTTAATAATTCTTTCTGTAACAGTGTATGCTGGTAAAATGTAAACAGATCAAAATTATTTAGTTTTTCTTACAATGTTCTGCTTCAGGACTTTAATTTATGTTTTGATTAAACAAATCTTTTGAATAAATATGACAGGCATACATTAACTGTGTGTAGATTATGCAGTATACTGCTATGTATGTCTCCTAATGGTAGTGATGCAGAGGCTTCTTTTATCATGTCCCTCATAAGATTTACCATCTTCACTATGACAAAATATTACACAAAAAGTAATTTAAAAAAAAAGTTTACTCTGACTAGTGCACCATGGAAACTTTGTTTTATTAGTTAATAAGGTGTGTTGTTATTAACCTTTTGCAGAGATTAGGAACTTGTGCAAAAGATTGCAAGCTTAATTATAGACTCAGATTTTTCAGTTTTTTGCATCACCAATTATTCCTGAAGGAATAAGCCATGTATATGTTTACCAGAATAACATGATTAGAAATGTAAACGCTAATCTGATGGTTTTATAAAGTGATTAAATAATCTGACAATTTTTATTACCATCTGCAATTGTTGGGTTTCACACAATTTACTCTCAGGGCCGTAAACAGCTATCATCTCCATTGCACCCACAAGAGCTCAGGAATGGAAGTGGTTAAGAAATGGCGATCTATCAAAATTTGAAACTTGTCAAATATATTGGAATGCGATTAATCTAAAATTCTTGCTTTATTAACTGGCTGCAGTTGAGTTTGTTTTCCTAATAGACTTTGCAAGCATTAAAGTAATTATTAGTTGTCTCACTGTCTGCTTAAATAAGGCAAGTTTCTTTTGGAAACTGAGCAATAATCTAAGTGACATGTACTGCCTTCGAATTTTTCTTGATGTGTCTCAGTACACTCTGCACCACCACCACCAATGTACAGGCTATTTAAGTGCCAAGAATCTGGGATATTTTACAGGGTAGGCTTTAAAAGCAGAACCCTTCAATTATTTTTTTTTCTCTTCTACATGTAGTATTATCAATTGTGAAGCTTTTGAAGTGATATTCAAAGTAATTACACCCTCATAAGGTTTTGTGTTATTCTTCACGTCCATCTAACAGAAAGATGGTCAAACAGTCTATTTCAAAGCCCATATTACGTCTATTACTGAGTCACCAAAGTGTGAAGTTCCATAGAGTGTCTTCTAAACTCTTTTTGGTTCGATGAGCAAGAATGCAACTTGCGAGAAATTGCACAAATGAATCTATATTCATATGCCCTGTAGGGTAATGTGGTCAACTACATTGCTGTGCTTGTGTTTAGTTTGTTTTAAAAATCCTAAGCACCTCCAGTAGTGAATCTGTATGTGTCATGTAACTGAACCTTTCAGACCAACAGCGTTCTGAGTTGGTTCCCATATGAATTGGTTGAAGGAAAATCACACCCAATTCTTTTTTTCCTCTGAGGGTTGTGCCAAGATCCCTGATGGAAAATGTGTGAACCCTAATTGAACGCAAGTTGATTACGTGAGATCCATTCATCCCCTGCACATTTGTAGGGGTTCAAACTCTGATTTAAGGTACTCCTGAAGTCTTGCTTACTTGACATTCTGACCATGTGACATATGATTATATGGAGGTTGGGTCTCTTGTAGTTGAATATCTTCAATAGGGGATTTGTGGTATCATATGTGTGAGAAATTTCAAGAACCCAGGAAGCAGGCAAAGTAGAGGAAGGCAGGATAAGAGATGGGGTGGGGAAGGTTTGAATCTTTTTTTTTGTACAGGCCTTCCATTCCACAACTTCTTCCAGCAAGATGAATGAAACCAGTAGGTGCATGGAACACTACATTATCCCCATGCTCACACACCATTTTGACTTTCACTGGATCAAAATCTTGAAATTTCCTCCCTCATATCTCTCTAGATGTTTCTACACAACCTCCACTGCAGCAGTTGAAGAAAGCTCACCATGACCACCTTGAGGGCAGTTAGGGATGGGCAATAAATACTAATCTTGCCAGCAATGCTCACATCCCAGAAACACAAAAAGTCAATAATGACTTACCAAAATTCTGCCCCTAACCAAGACTAATATTGGTAACACACAGATTTCGCCAAAAGTAGTAAAATAACTCAGCCATATGTAAATGGTAATCTTAGGTGTAAAACATTGATATTCTACCTGTAACTCATAATGCTGAAACTTGGTAGTATTTATTTTGGAACTACTGTCACATTGGTCTGCACTATCCAAAGCACACTTAGGCTCCCAAGAGTGCTGCATTTTCAAGGGTCCGATCTCTCTTTCTTTATCCTTAGAAGTCTAGTTTGGGTTCAGGTTTTGTGTGAAGGTGATGAAGCTAAATTGGGAGCTTTAGTTGGGGTCCCTTCACATGTTCGGTCTACTATCACATGTAAAAGTGAATTGAGCCAGAGATTGCACAAGGAATCAGTGAGTTAAGTGTTGGGGGAACCTACCAAAAAATATATCATCCTAAACTCAGACCAGTATTAACAATTCCAAAACACTCCCAAGGTCACACTTGATAATCAAAATATATTATATATAATGAAGACAATTAA
>NC_057718.1:45327091-45350345 GCF_004010195.1 Chiloscyllium plagiosum
ATCATCTTGGAAGTGGAGTCAATTTTCTCAAGTAAAGGTGTAGCAAATTGGCACAGTATTTTTTTCTGAGTCTTGTGTAAAATGCCTGGTTTCATATCGGAAAGTATCCCACCTGTCTTGACTTGATTGACGACCTACCATATAAAGAAAATATTTTTCCTCTAAAGAATTTTGATGAAGAAATATATGATTAGAGAAAATAACCTTATGCATTGTTGTATTCCTTAAAAAAGATGTAAAATGTTCAGAGACAACATCCTCGACAGGGCCTCCGTGTCATATGCTGTAAAAGATTTGGTGCTGCAGAGAAATCAGCTACTTTGGTGGTTTTTAAACTATTACATGCAAAATATTTGCACACTTTCATTTCTCAATGAAAAGAAGGAAAATTGAAAGTGCAATTGTGGTGCTGCATAGAAGAGGGGGGAGGATAGAATTGTATTTTTAGAAGCCACTATTAATATACAAATGCCAAATTATTGTATTAATTCAATGTTATGGCAGGGAAAATGTCACTTTCCTCATGAGAGGAGAAAAGTATGAGGAAACATCACTTTGGAGGAGGGGATGACTTTTGGAGAATGTAATTGATGAGATGTGTCTGGAAACATAGGAAATTGAAGTACCTTCCACTTTGTTGAAACTTCAGAAACTATAGTTCCTCCAGGTGGTTAGATATCGGACCCGTTCTTTTTGTGGTATCATATGAATGAAAGTTGCACACAGCACAAATATCACTGAATGTTTACATTTGGTCTCACCGGTTGCTTTTCCAAATTGTCTGTTGCAGGATGACACATTACCTTTAGTTGCTGTTCTGTTTGTTTTGACTGAAGTGGAATGCTGGACTGTATCCAGAGCAGCATTCCATTAACAGAAGGTACAACAAGAACAGGCACGACACCTGAAACTGGATCGTTTTTCCCCCTAGGAGAGAGAAATTGTAAAACTGCTCATTGCAGAGACATACAGTAACAGGCATAAGTTAACTGCAACTAGCCATGGACCAAGTTGTGCTACTGGTGTTATTCGATTAGACTGTTACTTCCTGGCTAAATCTCTGCATACCGATTGGTGTTAACGTTTTTAAGGAGCCAGCTATGCTGTAGCTTTGAGGAGTTTCCTGTGGAATAACATAATTGCGTTGCTCAGGCAGTTGCTCGCAAGGTGAGAGGTTGCCAGTCCACACCCCTGAGAAGGTATTGAAATTGTTTGCTACAGAATCTCTGTATTGACATCAGTTTACTAGCATTGCGATCTGCCACAGCATGTGAGGTCCAAGTGCATGAACAGAATTGTTGATTTCTTTGGTGCGGCATGTATTTTACTTCTGATTTATGTTTTGCATACAAACAGAATTACTTTTGAAGTAACGACATAAATACTTTGTGCAACAGATCAGAATTAAAGCACTGTAATAAAAAGGCAGATTCCAAACAGAAGGAATCATGTAAATTGCAGCTGCATATACATGTATGTATATTCACTTTTTTGTTTTATTAAAAATCACAAAAGTGTAAGATCTTTGTCTACAGTGTTACTTCAACCTTTCTATTAGAAATATTTTACTTTCTATGGTTGTGGTATAAGTACAGAAATTACATGCACTATCGAGTACTAATTGGGAGATTACAATTTGATTTATGTATTTGTTTAGAGGAGTTATTGAAAATTATAACTGTCATGCAGACTATTTATTTTAATGCTCTGGATATTCTGCTTTGTATGATATAGTTGCCTGTACCACTGTAATAGAGCATTATGTGCACCAGCAGAGAGATTCTGAAAAATTGTAACACAGATGATTCAAGCCATTATTTACAAGACACAAATGTCTTGACATCCTCTGCATTGGTCTGGTCTGAATCTTGATGAAACAGTGTAACATTGATTTTCTGAGCTCTGCTCCTTGATATATTTAATGTCCAATTTTCTGAATTAACTTTGAAAATTAATTCTTCGGATGTTGCTGGCAAGGAAGAGGATAGAGCCAAAGGTGGCATTGTAGAATTAGTCGTAAATTTCAAACCAATTAAAGATGGTAAGTCTCTTTCCATAAAGGACCTTTATTAACTGGTTGGCTTTTTACTGTATTTCGATCTCCCTTTCTACATTTTGTTTTCACTGAATGCAAATTCTAATATTCCTATCATGGAATTTGAACATTCACTCGTTTTTCAGATTTTTAGGCTAGAGTTCTGGGTTATTAATGACTTTGATTGCTACTGCCACTTAGACCAAACTATAACTATGACCTGTCAGTTGGGTGACTTATGGTTCCAGGTTTGCTTTCGCTTAAACAAATATCTTTTTATTGAACTTTCCCAATTTATTTGACTGATTCAAAATAACAATGGCTTTCGACATTTTAAATGCTGGCTGAAATGCTTCTTACATCGGAATGTAGGAGCAGGCCATTCAGCCTGTTGGGCCAGCACCACCATTCAGTTAGATTGTGGTTGAACATTACTTGGATGGAATTGAAATTTTTGATAGCTATTTATTGCTTCTGTACATTCACCAATCTCTTGTTTCTTTAACAATATTGGCCACTAATTTAAAATATTTACCTTTTTGAAGAGTTAGGATGACCGTTTGAGACAGTTTCATCTGCTCTGAATCCAAAGACTGTCTGAAAAATTAGTTCAGAAAACATTTAGTTAATAGATCTTTGGATTGAGTTTTCAATATATTTCTCCAGTAAAACACAGCTTTATGTGAATTTCCAATCACCATTTGAGAACAATTACAACATAGATGCCTTTAGTTAGCACAATTGCCTGTCATTTGTGTTGCTTATATTGTATGCAGACGATGCATTCCTCTTAAGTTAGAAAACAAAATAAATAACAGATTTGTGGAAATTTAACTTGCCAAAAATGCATGATAAAAAGTGAAAGAATGTCTGTTCATATGATCAAAATCAGGATTGATAGACGTTGCTGCCTTATTGGGGTTCTCCATCAAACATTGACATAAATCTGCCAAGGTGCTTAACTACATAATGGTGCTTGGTGTGAAATGCAGTTTCTGATCAGGACTTGCACATGTGTAGGAAGGGGCAACAGTCTTTACAGCTGTTATTGATTAAATTCGTTATTTTTAAAGGTCAATATAGCCTCCAACTTGTGAGTTACTGGCTGCTGAAGAAAGCTCATCTTGTGTGAGACATTGAAAACTATAACCAAGTACTTCCTGCATAATTACATTGGTTTTCCCTGATGACTGCTATGTCAACTGCAATTTTTATAATTGGCTTCCTCCAGACGCAGGCAGGGATCCGTAATTACTTATGAAGTTTGGTCCTAAGATGTCATTTGGCCATCACAAAGTAGCACGAGTTCTGCCCAAGTCTCCAATCCGCTATTAAAACTGAGACTGTGGCGAGTGTGTAGGGCTTGTGCATCTGCTGAGATCTAGAGAGAAAAAAAATGGTGGTGCATTACCACTTGAAAATAGGCTCTTGAAATGAGTAGCTCGCCAACATTGCAGAATATAATTGGTGGGCAGCCCATTCCTGATAGAATTGCTTTGAAATCGCATCAGGCTTAGTCCAGTGGTTACAATGTTGAAGGATTTGTTTTGCATGCCCAATTTCTACTCAAACTTAACACTATCTTTTGTGAAATGCTGCACAAGATTCTATGCACGTCTCCAAATTGATCAGAAAGAATGTAGCCTAAATATTTTATTTTCTCTTTCTAATCTCCTTTAAAAAGTTTGACTGGTATCCTATCATTGTTTTTTTCCACATCCATGTTCTTTGGACAAGCCATCTGTTCTCCACCGAAATATTTTTAATAAGTGCGGATGCTTGTGCTGTTTGAGTACTCTGAATTGACAACACAATTTTATATAGTACATTGCAGAGTGCTTGGTTCCAAGTTTGAAATTCCTAGGTGTCTAATGTGCCAACGGCAATGGAAAAGAAAACCTGTTCTGGGTGTGTTAGAACCAAACCTTCATATTTGAATGAATTGTAGACAAACAAAAAAAAAATCTATGTCTTGATGGCAGTGGATTGAAAGCATTTTTAATTTGCTGTGCTGATAAAAATTCTGGAGCATCTCAGCAAAATGTACCTCAAATTTTAAGTGAAAGTATTTGTTGTGTCATGTTCTAACTAAATGTGATGGTTATATAATATGTACAGATGCTCATTAGAGCTCATGTTAGAACATAGTTACATCGTACATACTATGCAGTGAAAGATTCTGTTCACAAAAACCTTTCTGAAGAGGCTGCATTTTATAGTGTTCAGCTGGGGTAATAAGATTTTTTTTTTAAAGTGTGTGTGTGTATACAGGTATTTAATCTGAAGATGCTTCTCTGTTCAGAGGGAGTAAGGCAAAATATCCCTTGGATAGGTAATTACAATGCTAGTGAGTTAAGTATTAATACATTTTTCTAGACAATATTTGTAGGGGTTTTTGTGGAATACTTGAAGTAAGGGAGCTAGAGTTTTTCTTGTTGACAAATGCCTAAATTACAATCTGTCCTGTGAAAAATCTGCCTTTGAGTAATGTCAATGTGCTATGGAACTTAGTAGTTCATATATTCAGACTGTGTACCATTGTAACTACTTGTTCAACAATGAACATAATCTCAGCTCCAAAACTAAGTATTTCAGAGATCAAAGCCTTTGATTTAAATGTATTGGAGGAATGCATAGGTATAATGAACGATTCCACAGTTAAATTTATTCTCAACATTTTTACTGGTATATCACAGTTTTGCTACATAGGAGGAGACCATTCAGCCTATCAAGTCTGCGCCAACTCTTCAAATGAGATTCTCACTTAGTGCCATTGCTTACATTATTCTTCCTGTAATCTTCAAATTTCTTGAATGCATCAATTGAACATGCTTGGACAGTGCCATCCAGATACTCACACACAGTACCTCTTGCATTTTTCAACCATTACTTTAAATATGTACCCTCTGTTTCTTAATAATTTCATGAGTGGGAACATTCTTTCCCTAGTTACTGTGACTAAATTGCTCCTAAGTTTGAATACTTTAATCAGATCTCTGCTCTGTTCTCCTCAAAGAAGAGAAGATTATCTATCTTCATAACTGGCTCCAAAGATGAGAAGCTTCACTGTTGTAAACCTCTACTGCATGTTCCCTAACAGCTTCATATCCTTTTTGAAAATGCAATGCCTAGAACTGGATGCAGTACAACAGCTGAAGCTGATTTATTATCTTGTCAGTTCAGCTTAATTACCTTGTTATTGATTTTCTAACTTGAATTGGTTGTGTGTAAATCCTGTTCTTCAATTCCCCTGTAAAATGAATTTCTAAAGATATACTACTATTAGTCCAGGACTAGAAATTTACTACATTGTCTCTACTGAGATTTGACTGTGGATAAAACCAGTCATTTGTCTAAAGGGAGGAAAAATAATCAAAATATTTGCAATTGTAAAGGTTAGTTCACCCATTTACTTACCATTTTATTTGATGGTTGTTGGTTTTCATTTCCTACTGCTTAATGATGTATATCTAGCTGTGATCAGACGTTGTTTTGTGAAATAAAATGGAACATAATCACTGCAACAAATTTCATGCAATATGACATTGAAACATGCAACAGAAAACATGCTAAAATGTATTGATATGCCACTTAATATGTAATGTTTTCTGTATAAAGTAAATTTATATGGTTTTAGAATTGCAGTGGTAGTTTGCTATATTTGAATCGTACTAGTTTACGAAACATAATGCATAGTGCTGCCAACCTGGAGCACAAGATGGCCGTTATTTAAGCTAGCAAATCTAATTGCTGAAAGTAAACATAGCCTGAGGTTAGGTTAATCACTTGTTGCAAAAACAGAAATTGTTGGAGAAACTCGGCAGGTCTGGTAGCATCTGTGGAGAGAAAACAGAGTTATCATTGAGTCCAGTGAACCCCTTCTTCAGAACACTTCTGAAGAAGGGTCAGTGGACCTGAAATGTTCACTCTGCTTTCTCCACAAAGATGCTGCCAGACCTGCTGAGTTTCTCCAGGAATTACTGTTTATGTTTCTGATTTCCAGCATCCACAGATCTTTGTTTTTGTTGTTTAATTGATTGTTGTATGGTCAAATAATTTTGCAGATTGAAATTGAAGTTTCAGATTGCGCCTGATATTTTAAAGTTGTCTGTCACCTGTATGAAGTGTGCAAAGTCAAATTGGATGCCATGATGTACTCTAATTTCATTTTAATATATAATCAAACAAATGGCAATTTTGTATACAAAGTATCCAATCTAAAAGCCCTAGTTGTAGAATGCAAAGCACAGATTGTAAGATGAGTTTTTGTGTCATGCAGGACAACTATGATAAAAGAGTATAAGAATAGAACTTGATAATCATCTTGCATAGTACAGGGCACCCAGCCCAGTTCACCTTGTGAAATCCTCCACATTGTAAGTTTTAGACTACAATTTAGAATCAAATCCCATTTTTTATATATGTCTGGCTGGGACTAATTATTCAGGCAACAAAAGACAGTCTAATGAGGTAACTCAGGAATTGTTACTTAATTTCATAAAGTAACATTTAACAGAGCAGGACTCTTTGGGTGTACTGTGGTTCTTGCTTTCCAGTTTGGCTTAAGATGCAGGGTTGACACAACCTCTGGTCTGTTCCAATTCCTCTGGGCAGTTCTGCTTTTTAATTGGATAGCAAATTCAAACTAGGTGTGCACCTTTGCACTGGAAGTTACAGTTGCTAACTCTTTCCACACCACACCCGCAACATGATCAATGACTTTATTGCATTCTGAATGGCCTAGGTGAGACAAAACTCCTTTCTAATTAGGTTAGGAGTGCAGGATCAATCTGTAATGGTCCCTTTAAGATGATGTTGTCATCCCCCAACCTATCCTGATAGGTTCCCTTTTGAAGCTCCATTACTCAGGACCACATTTCTCATTTATAGTCAGTCTCTATTCTTTTATGATTGCTTGCTAAAGTAAAAGATATTTTATGATCTCTTTGCCCATTTGTTTCGGTTACTGAAGTATGTTGTCATGTCCTCATGATTGATACTCTGAAGTCATAGTCTCAGGGTTTGCTTAATTAGTGCAAGCCTTTCTTTAAATCAAATTTAAGAAGTCATTTGATTAGATTAGATTAGATTCCCCTACAGTGTGGAAACAGGCCCTTCGGCCCAACCAATCCACACCGACCCTCCGAAGAGTAACCCACCAAGACCCATTTCCCTCTGACTAATGCAGCTAACACTATGGGCAATTTAGCAGAGCCAATTCACCTGACCTGCGCATCTTTGGACTATGGGAGGAAACTGGAGCACCCGGAGGAACCCACGCAGACACGGGGAAAATGTGCAAACTCCACACAGTCACCTGAGGCTGGAATCGAACCTGGGACCCAGTGCTAATCACTGAGCCATTATGCCGCCCCAATTGTTAGGCAATTTTATTTTTGCTGTCTGGAATGGGTTACTTTTCTTTTTAAAACCAAGAACGTAGCAAAAAATGTTGTTTGTAGTCTTAATCCTATAAAACACAATTACAAAAGTCTACGAAGGACAAATGAAGACAAATTACGAAGTAGATACTACTTAGGTTCTACAAAGTATGTGTAAAGTAATGTTACATAATAAACAATGTATAAATGTTGAGGTAGTGAGATGCTATACATTTAGTCACTACATCGACTTAAGTAATAAAAGGATTACAATTACAAATTAAACTATTGTTACAAAGTTAACTCTAATACAAAGATTACAATCAGTTAACTGTAACCTCTTCTCTTCTAAAACATTGAATTTAAAACAAAGATAATGCACAATACAGCTGCTACTTACTTTTTCTTGCCTTATGGCAGTAATACCACTTCTAGCTCTCCTTTTATTGATTACCAAAAACTTGGTGTTTAGATTTAATGGGTTGAGCGCATATGAATGTGAAGCTCTCAGTGTAGCTCTCTGAAATGAAAATCGGCTAAAATAGGATCTCTTGGCATTTGCCCTGTACTTAACCCATGAGTGTGTTCCTTCTGTTCAAACTCTGTGTATTTCTTTGTCAAATTGAGCTAAGTTGAGCCACGTATTACAGTACTAACATCTCCAGGAACAAGTAAGCAAAATATAATAGGTTAATTGATGAGTGTACTTCAGTTGCATAGTTATAAGTAAAATAAACTAATCGTGAGAACCAATCCCACTAGTAGTCCTCCAACAATAATGATTGGACACGTGTGCCAATATTCGGAGAGCTGTCCCATGTAGTAATACTGTATCATACCTTTCAACTAATATCCTGGATTCTGCCAATTTTTGTCTGGAAATGTCTTGGCCGACCAGCAAGTTGGACCACAACAATTGGTGCCAGAATGGTTTACAACCAGGTGAGTATGGCTTCAGGAATCCTCTACGTTGACTGTAAACCCAATGAAGCCACATGGTATCAGAGCAAACATCAGTAAGGAAAGCTTCTGTTGTTAACCAACACATGCATGCACATCCAAAAACTGATTAATCATTACTCCTTCATATTGAATATAAATTTAAGGAATCACTGATGATGGGAGGGCACAGAATGTACTCTTGGTGGTGAATTTCATACACCATGAATGGCTCAAGATCAGTGCTGTTGACCTAGCCGGTTAAATCCTGTAAATCTGCTGAACTGGGTCTGCAGTAAATGTTGAGATAACCAACAGGAGGGAAAAATCTACATGATTTCATCTTCTGCAACCTGCCTGTCACAGCTGAACCATACAGGACAAGGCCAGTAGCAGTGACCACCATACTTTCCTTGATGAATTTCCATTTTTGCACTGAGATTGCATGCCATTATGTTCTATACAAAAAGAAAGAATAGGTTTTGAACAGATTTGTGGTTCAAAACTGTGAATCTGAGTTACTATGGACCATGAACAGTGGAATGATTGTTGAATTACAGTCTGTAACCACCTGGAGCAGCATGTCCATCACTTTACCATTCCCATCCATTTTCTTTTGAGTTATAAGTTATTTGTTGTAACATTTATATTTAGAAAAATACAGTGGTGTTTTTTTTATCATAATACAGTCCCATTTTGAGCTACAAAAGAATGAAAAGAAATTACATTAATAGAGTTCATCTTCTGTGCAAGGGATCTTCAAAACCAGCTCCAGGGCTTTTGCAAGGTGACCCGGGCCTCAAGGAATTCATGCTTCAGGACTACCAGAGTTAGGAGTCCCCGCACTCTGACTTATTCCATTACCAAAAATGAGTTGTAACTTGATGAACACAGAATCATGTGCATGCTAAACAGCTGTAGTGGATTGTTGTGGACTGAGCCAAGAAATCCCACAATTAATGGACCAGCTCCGAATTCTGCATTCCTGTCTGGTGCAGCCAGTCATGAGTGGTGATGAATAATTGAATAGTTGATGGAGGAGGTTTCATTAACATCCTTATCCTCAAAATTGGAAGTCAGTAAACACCTGACTACTGCATTTTCAGCTGTCTTCAGCCACAACTGCCAAATCAATGATGCATCTCTGCCATCTTCCAACTTCTCTTTCATCACAGATACCAGTCTTTATCCAATTCTATTTGCTGCACTTGATCTTAACAAACTGCTAAGCACACTTATTTTGAAAAGACTATCAGTCCTGACAGCAACCTAGCTGTAAGTGCTGGAGATTTGAATGCCAGAACCAGTTTCCATTTCCAGCTAAGCTGTTCCAGTACACTACAACACTGGCATCTAGACAGCAAAGTGGAAAATCACCAACTTCTATCCTAGCCACAAAAAAAAGGGCAAATCCAAAATGGCCAATTTCTGCCCCATCAGTCTACTCAGTCATCAAGAAGGCAGTGGAAGGTGTTATTGACACAGTTGTTTAGGACCAGGAACTTAGTGATAATTTGCTCATCATTGCTCATTTTGGATTCTGCCTAGACCACAGGATTGCAGACCTTGAAAATACTTTGGTCCAAACATTGAAAAAGGAGCTTAATTCCATAGATAAGTGAGATTGGAGTGTCTGCCCAGGATAAAGTGAGGACTGCAGATGCTGGAGTACCAGAGTTGAAAAATGTGGTGCTGGAAAAACACAGCAGGCCAGGCAGCATCCAAGGAGCAGGAGAATCGACGTTTCGGGCATAAGCCCTTCTTCAGGAAGCCCTTCTTCAATGGTACTACTATTGTTGAATTTCCACATCATCAACATCTGGAGTTCACTGTTGACTTGGAACTTGGCTGACTAGCCACATAAACAGAGTCATAGAGATGTACAGCATGGAAACAGACCCTTCGGTCCAACCCTCATCCCTGAAGAAGGGCTTATGCCCGAAACGTCGATTCTCCTGCTCCTCCGATGCTGCCTGGCCTGCTGTGTCTGCCCAGGATGTCAAGGCAATATTTGACCCCAATGGGGCAATGAGGAGACCTTGTAAAATTGAAGTCAATGAGAATCACCAAGGAAAATTTCTCAACTGGTTGGAATTATAGCCAATACAAAAACAATTCTGGTTGTTACAGGTCAATCATCTCAATCCCAGGACATCACGCTGAGGAACTTTATGCAGTTGGTGACCGAGATTCAATCAGCTTATTTTCTTCCATCAATGATTTCTCAGTCACAATTTCAGAGTGTTTGGTTCCATTTACAACTTCTCAGACACTGAAGCAGTCTGTACAGAAATGTAACACATTCTAGTTTGGGCTGGCAAGTGACCAATTACATTTGTATTGCAGAAATGCCTAGTCATGACCATTTTCATTGAGGGAATATAACCATTTCCCTTGATGTTCAATGGTATTACTATTGTTGAATTACCACATCAACATCTGGAGTTCACTGTTGACTTGGAACTTAGCTGACGAGCCACATAAACAAAGTCATAGAGATGTACAGCATGGAAACAGACCCTTCGGTCCAACCCGTCCATGCCGACCAGATATCCCAACCCAATCTAGTCCCACCTGCCAGCATCTGGCCCATATCCCTCCAAACCCTTCCTATTCATATACCCATCCAAATGCCTCTTAAATGCTGCAATTGTATCAGCCTCCACCACGTACCACCCTCTGCGTGAAAAAGTTTCCCCTTAGGTCACTTTTTTTTTATCTTTCCCCTCTCACCCTAAACCTATGCCCTCTAGTTCTGGACTCCCCTACCCCAGGGAAAAGACTCCGTCTATTTATCCTATCCAAGTCCCTCATAATTTTGTAAACCTCTATAAGGTCACTCCTCCGCTTCCGACGCTCCAGGGAAAACAGCCCCAGCCTGTTCAGCCTCTCCCTATAGCTCAAATCCTCCAACCCTGGCAACATCCTTGTAAATCTTTTCTGAATCCTTTCAAGTTTCACAACATCTTTCCAATAGGAAGAAGACCAGAATTGCACGCAATATTTCAACAGCGGTCTAACCAATGTCCTGTACAGCTGCAACATGACCTCCCAACTCCTGTACTCAGTATTCTGACCAATAAAGGAAAGCAAACCAAACGCTGCATTCACTATCCTATCTACCTGTGACTCTACTTTCAAGGAGCTATGACCCTGCACTCTAAGGTCTCTTTGTTCAGCAACACTCCCTAGGGCCTTCCTGACCTGCTGCGCTTTTCCAGCAACACATTTCCATTATGTGTATAAGCCCTGCTAAGATTTGCTTTCCCAAAATGGTCAGAGGCACTTAGTGTGCATGAATCTTGGAGAGGCACAAGTTGAGAAAGGACCTGATAGAGATTTATACGATTGAGAGACATGGTGTTGATAGGAAAGCATTTTTTCTATTAGTAGAGAGTTAATAATCAGAGGGTATGGATTTAGAGTAAGATGTAGAAGGCTTAGAGTTCAGAAATACTTTCACTGAGGGTGGTGAGAGGCTAGAACTCACTGCTTGAAAACGTGGTTGAATCAGAAACACTTTCAACATTTACGCAGCACTTAGATCTTCACTTGTGTTGCCATACCCTCCAGCACTATAGGCCAAAAACTGGAAAACGGGATTAGTGTGTTCAGATCTTTTGGTAACCAGCATGGACATGATGGGCCAAAGGGCCACCACCTGAGCTATCAAATCGGAGTTAATAATCTAATGCCATACCATTGTTGGCAATTGAAGATTTGCAGACAGAAAATAATTCCTGATAAATCATTTATTCAAGCTAGCTTACCCCAAATTCATTAAATACACAATAGTATTTTAAAAATCCTTTGATGGTATTGTAACATTTCTCAACATCTAACAGGACTTTATAATGGACTTCTTATAGCTTTATGATATGCAGTTAATATGATAGGTTACTAGAATGCATAAAGAATGTGGGTTAAGAATGGAACATGTTTACACAGGAATGTGCTTTATAACCCTAGTTAATGGATCGGTTTTGAATCATTTAAAATCTTGCCCTACTGTTAATATCAACATTAAACCAGTCTACTACCTTTTGGCTCTGACTACAACCAATACATCAGATCTAAGCTTAGCACCCCTGCCACCTCCGGTTGTGAGTGGTGGTAGACAATTTAAATAAATAACTAACAGAAGGAACAGACTTCACAAGTAGTCCCCATTCATCAGTGATGGAGGAACCCTGTGTCAGCTCAAAAGATGAGATGAGATTCAATTTATTTACATCCACCTTCAGCAAGTATGCTGAGTGGATGATCCATCTCCGTCTCCTCCTGAGGTCAATTGCCTCAGAGGCCAGTCTTTAATCAATTTGATGCATGCCATGTGACATCAAGGAAAAGCTGAGGGCACTAAATACTTGAAGGGTACATGTCTTGACAACATTCTGGCAATTGCGCTCAAAATGTGTATGGCAGACGTGCTTCTAGCCAAACTTTGTTTTTAACCTAAAGCCCAACACCTATCTGGGAATGTGGAAAATTGCCTGACTTGTCCACAAAAAGTGGGATAAATCCGACCTGACCAATCACTGTTCTGTCTCTCGATCATCTGCAAAGTGATAGAAGAATATGCCAACAGTGCAATCTAGCTGTACTTGCTCAGGAATAACCTGCTCATTGATGTTAATTTAGGTTCCAGCAGGGCCACTCAGCTCCTGGCCTCATTACAGTTTGGTCCAAGTCTTGACAATTTGAAAGCAAGACAATATTTGAGTGAGTTTGACATAGAGGAGCTCTAGAAAAACTGGAATCAATGGGAATTGAAGGGAAAATTCTCTTTTGGTTGGTCTCCTATCTGACCAAAGAAAGATAGTTATTGTTGAAGTTAGTTATCTCAGCTCTAGGGCAGCTCTGCAAGAATTCCACAGGGCAGTGTTCTCGGCCCAACTATCTTCAACTGCTTTATCAGTGACCTTCCCTCCATCATAAGGTCAGACTTTGGGATGTTCCCTGATAATTGTAGAATATACAGCATCATTCATGACTCCTTAGCTACTGAAGCAGTTATGTCCAATTGCAGCAAGATCTGAACAACATCCAGGCTTGGGGTGATTAAATGGCAAGTAGCTACATATTTTCCAGGTAATGGCCATCTCCAGAAAGAGAACCCAACAATTGTCCTTGGTTGCTAAATATTCCAGGATCGGCATCTTGAGGATTTCCATTGATCAGGAGAACTGAATTGAGCCAGCCATGTAAACAGTGGTTGTATGAGATGATGGCCTGTCCATCATCTGCAGAGTTCAAGTGTGCTGGAAAACTCTCAATGTACCTGGATGGATGTAGCTGTAAAAGCACTCCAGAAACTCAGCACTATTTATGACACAGCAACCTCACCCCCTATTTCCCCCCCCCCCCCCTCACCAAACTGATTGGCATCCCATCCAACATGATTGGCATCATCGACACAGTGGCAGCAGTGTGTGCAAGCAAAAGGTTGCAGAGCAGTAACTCATCAAGACAAATTTGTCAGCACCTTCCAATTCTGTCAGCTCCGACCTAGAAGGGCAACAGATAAATGACAACAGTGCCACCTATGAGTTCACTTCCAAGCCTCCTACTGCCTTGACTTGGAACTTTATTGCTGTTTCTTCACTGTTGTTGGGTCAAAATCCTGGAACTGCCTTCTTAATAGCACTTTATGTATCTCTACACTGTAAGGATGGCAGTGGTTTAAGAAGCTGACTGTCCATCTGTCTCTGTCTGTCTCTGTCTCTCTCTGTGTCTCTTGAGCAGTTAGAAATGAGCAACAGCTGCTGGCTTAGCTGGTGAAACCAAGTTCTTTTGAACAATAAAAAGCTATCTTGTCTTATTGAGACATCACTACAATATTAGTGAATATTCTTCCCCCTCAAAAGCTGACCTCCAGTGACTTTCCCTGATTGCTGTTGCCAATTTATACTGCCCTGCGATTGATTTGGGGTGAGACAAACATCTTCGAGTGCTGAAGTGCCCTGATAATTCTCCAAACTGACTGTTAAGTGCATTAAATTCTACACCTGATTCAAAAAGTGCTCAAGAAATGAATTCTCCGGAATTGATTACCTTTTCTGAAAGCAACCTGTACTTGTTCGTAAACTATCTTATGGCACACGTATGTATTGAGTTTATATGTTCATTATGAAAGAAAGATCTATTTTCATTGCAAGAATTGGATTTCCCTGTATTAAGATGAGTCTTGTAGATGTTTCAATATTCTTTGTTTCTAGCTTTAACATTATGTTCAAAACTGCCCTTTCAAACATGATTCTAACCTTATCCCAATCTTGTTGTTCACAGGAAGTCTGAAATATTTAAATGTCACCAGGAAAGGGGTAGCTGTTTTCACCCTCAGCAGGACAGGAGCTGTGAGACAACAGGCAAACAGTTTGAAGGATTCCATTCTGGGAGAGGCAGTTTTGGAGGCTAGTGAGCCATGCCTTTCAGGCTGAAATTGAGGAGGACCAGACGGTACAATGTTCTGAGCAAGAACTGCTTTGTGACACGCATACAGCTGCTGGATAGCAGTGTCATTGAATGCACGTTCTCCATGGAGAGTACTGGACAGGAATGCTTGGAGGCAGTGTCTCAACGGTTGGAGTTGCGTGAGGTAGGTGAATTTAATGTGTGAATCATGTAATAATAAAACATAACTTTGTAATTCGTAAATAAAGGAACTCCTTGGAATTATACACCAGGCTTTTTCAGAACTTGATAAAATGTGAATGATGTGTCTGTCAGATGTAATGAATCATCATGTATGTCAATTCTATTTTGCATGATGGTAATACAGTAATTTCTCAACATCAACACATTTGTAAGGGAAGTTTTTGCTTCTAAGGAGGAGAAATTTGAGTGAAGGTGTTGGGAGAGGAACTGCAAGCATAGAAGTAAAATATTAATTAGAAGTCTTGGTATTTGTATGCACCCAACTGTTTTTTTTTACTCATTCATTCTTCCAGTAAATATATTTCATATAATCATTGAATCCCCACAGTGCAGATAGAGGCTATTTGGCCCATTAGGTCTGCACTGACCCTCCAAAGAGCATCCCACTCAGACTCCCAACCTGTCTCCATAACCCCACACTTACTATGGCACTTAGCCTGCACAACCCTGCATAGTACAGGGCAATTTAGCATGTCCAATCCAGCTAACTGCACATTTCTGGACTCTGTTTACTTTGATTTGTTTTATTATGGAATTATGTTTGACTTTTCAAATTTGTGCTGGATGCTAATTTACTACTATCCTGGATAACAATTATTGATATTTTTAGTCAACCTGTTTAAGCATGTTGTAACATGTCTCCTGGAACAGTGGGACTTGAAAGCCAGACCTTTTGATCCAGCGCAAGGGAATTACCACTGCACCACAGGAGCGCTTGTTAAATAAGCATTCTATTTCTGGTTATTCTTAATCAACCTGTTCAGGCATCTGTCTAAGGCAGGTGGAACTTGTACCTGGATCTTTTGGCCCATGATTAAAGTTTTGTCTGTAAGTCTCAGGCCAACTATATGCATTGAGAGTAGTCTTTTGTTTGCCATCCATAATCTGTGTCGCAGCCTCCTTGGAAAACAAAGCACAAACTTCTGTTCTCCCTACTTTTCATGACCAGCTCCAGTTAACTTTTGGCCACCTCATCTGTTTAACTTGGCAAAACAAGGTGAAAAATCATTTAAAGTCCCTTTTTTGTCAGACTTTTAGAGGTCTTGCACAAATTGATACAGTTTCCTGCTACGTTTTGGGTTGCCCTTACATTCTGCCCCATTAGGGAATGTTCTTGAGCTTAAGACATTCAGCTTTTTCTTTTTGAGCTTTCTAAGCAGGTATTCCCTTTCTCTTTCCTGCCTCGCTTCTTCGTTTTCCTTTCTCTTCCTTTCATAATTCCAATTTCAGCCTTTTAAGCACTTTCCTTTTTCTTTCCCCCATTCATTTCTCTTAAATTCTCTACTTTTTCCATATTTAAGGTTTTTAAATTTATTTTTTCATTTTTTAATTCAAGCTCCTTCATCAGCAACTGAATTCTGTCTAATTTGATTCAATTTTCCTGTAGGCAAAAGTGAGGCCTGCAGATGCTGGAAATTAGAGTCAAGATGAGAGTGGTGCTGGAAATGTACAGCAGGTCAGGCAGCATCCTGATGAAGGGCTCCTGCCTGATACGTCGATTTTCCTGCTCCTCGGATGCTGCCTGACCTGCTGTACATTTCCAGCACCACTCTAATCTTGACTCAATTTTCTTGTCCCTAGCCAATTTCAAATGCTATGTAAATATTCCAGTGTCTGCTTTCTTTACCTCTTTTTAAAATTCAAACTTCAACTAGTCTGCTAATGCTAATAGCTTAGCTTTGGTTACTTTTCATAAATCACTCCAGGATAGGTCTTCCATTCTCACAGAATCACAAAGTGTTTTACTTTCGAAGGAGGTTATTCAGCTTCTGTTTCTGCACTCTCCAGAGGAACACCATCACTTACTAACTTTTTTTGTTTTTTTCATACTCTTACACAGTGATTATTTAATGTGACCTAACCAAAGTGCTGTACAGTTCTCACATAACCTCCCTGTTTTTGTAAATTGTACAGCATGGACAAGGCCCCGCAAGGTTCTTCCGTTTCTCTGAGCTTTCCAGTGCCCTGCCATCCATTTGACTATTCCCTGTTCCTTCTTCCAAAATGCATCACCTTATGCTTCAATGCTATGTGTCAGTTATCTGTTCATCTGACTTCAGATCAATCTGCCCCCATGCTTGTGTAACCTAAGGCCACTTGCTCACTTTCAACCACCCAGCTAACTGTTGTGTCATCTACAAACTTGACACCTCTCTTTGCTTAATCCCCAACCCCATTAGTTTCTTCTATTTCATTTACACATATCACAATTAGAAATACTGTACACTGGACTCCTATCACACAAATAGCCTTCTATTAGCACACTCCATGTTCTACCACAAAAAGCCAATTTGGATCCAACTTGCTAAGTACACCAGATGTTATATGTTTTTACTTTCTTTTTCAGTCTCCTCTGTGGGGCCTTGTCAAAGGCTAATCTGAAATCCACATAAAATACTTCAACTTCATTTCTCTTATCTGCACACCTGCTCACCTCCCATTCAATTAAACATGTTCGGTGTGATCTCCCCCTGACAAAGCCATGCTTAGTTATCCCTGATCAAACCTTGCCTCTCCAAGTGGACATTAATTCTTTCCTTCAGTTTCCTTCACTAGTTTACCTACCAATGATGTGAGACACACGAGTCTGTAATTCCTGGTTAATCTCTACCGCCTGTTTTGAAAAGTGGAACCATCTTAGCTAACCACTAGTGCAATGGCACCTCCTCTGTGGTAAGAGAGTAATTAAAAATTATTAAACATGAGGCCTTCATAACAGTTGGTGTGCCTATCAGGAAGCTGATTTAAATGGTTTAAAACTAGCTATGAAAATCATGAGGTGAATCTATGGATTCAACCCTTGGTTGATATGAACATTAAACAGAGGACCCTGTGGTGGATATTTGATGCAATGGTTAAAAGCAGAGTGATGAGTGGGCATAATGCAGAGGTGGATTGTGGTAGCAATAGGTTGAGGATAGTGGTGTGGTTGTCTCCACCAGTGGTGATCATGTTTTTAGTTACCGAGAGTTTAAACTTGGAACTTTCTGACTCTCTATCTTTGTTATCTACTTTCTTTAAAACCTACCCCTTTAATTAAGCTTTTTGACTGTGTGAAATTTTGATTTATAAAGCATCTGAGAGGTGCCTAACAATTAAAGGTGCTTTATTTTTACAAGTGTCCATGTTGAAGACAGATGAAAGGTCAGGAAGAGTCAGTGAGCCATGCCTCTTGGGCATGTGCTGTGACTGACGATTGCAGTTTTAAGGCAAAAGTGAGGACTGCAGATACTGGAGATCAGAGTCGAGATTAGAGTGGTGCTGGAAAAGCTCAGCAGGTCAGGCGGCATCTGAGAAGCAGGAAAATCGACGTTTTGGACAGCAACGTTTTCTGATGAAGGGCTTTTACCTGAAACGTTGATTTTCTTGCTCCTCAGATGTTGTCTGACCTGCTGTGCTTTTCTAGCACCACTCTAATCTTGACTGATTGCAGTTTTAATGTGTGAGGTAGGCTGAAAAATTGATGAAATGTTGATGATAGATGCAAGTATTTTTCCAAATTAAAATACAAATTTTCAATACTAAATCAGCTGTGTTTACAGATTGTGAGTAGGGTTTTTCCCATGCCTCACTGCTTATGTCAGTGTACACTTTTTGATTTGTGCTGTCTCTTCAACAAATAAGATTTTCTGATTGTGACATGGTCGCATTTTCTAATTTTAATAATCCTTTTGAATAGTTTTTAAAACATGTTTTATTTAAAGTTTTTCCCTCCGATCAGGAGAGTTTACTTTCAATAACCAGCAATTGAAACTATTTGTGCATTTATAACCATTAAAGTACATGGTCAAAGAGTGTAGTGCTAGAAAAGGCTCCGATGAGCAGGAGAATTGACGTTTCAAGCATAAGCTCTTTATCAGCATTCCTGATGATGGGCTTATGCTTGAAGCGTTGATTCTCCTGCTCATCAGATGCTGCCTGATCGGCTGTGCTTTTCCAGCACCACACTCTCGACTCTGATCTCCAGCATCTGCAGTCCTCACTTCCTCCTTAAAACTCATGGTGTCAGCATCCTGGTAATGGATCTGCTAATGTCTTCTCCGTAAAAACTGTTGACAAACATCATGTTGTGATATTTTACAAATGGTGGTGGCTTGAGAATGATTGATTGATTATGATTTCCTTTTTTTCAACCTACCGTTGACCTTTCTTTAGACATCATGCTATTGGGTGCTCATAGACATTAAATCTCTCCCGAAAAGAGATTTTATGTAGTTGGCCTATTTAGATTGAATGTATCAAATGGAATGTTCCTAACAATAGCATCAGAATTTGAATTTGCAGTTATGCAAGATATATTAATATAGTAAAGCTGATTTTTGTCATTGCATATCTTGAACATAGTTATTATTGTAGTTTGTGGAAACATGATCTACCGAAATAAGCACATTTTTAGATACTTTACTCAAGAACAAAATTTTGTTTGAAAGTTAATTTCTTGTGGTTATAAACACATAGACAATATAAATGGTGACTATATGTTCCTATAACTCAAATTTGCCAGAGGTAAGCTGATACTGCTAATTATTCATCACAGTTACACTTGGCCATAAACTGTCCATAGGCTTAATTTTTAACTAGAATTCTTTGATTATAAAGCTGTTTTAACACAGTACCCTCTACAGGAGATTTGATGTCAGTGCAAACAATCTACTGAACCAATCAGATTAATGAATCCTTGCAGAGGCAGACCCTCAAAACTGGGAAATGTAAACTAAAATAGTTAACTCATTGCCAGGTTATGTGCAGAAAGTCAAAGGAAGAGATCGAAAAGAATGATGGGAGAGAAATAAAATATGCAAAGACTTGAAGCTTATTTCAACTCATTTATACAATTTTCTATCAATAATTAAAATGTGAAGGAATGAGACTCCGATAATTTTCCATCCAGAGAGTTTGCTTGTCAGAAATTCAGACTCCATTGTACTGCTAATATTTATTCATTCCAATGAATAACTCCCAACTTTTTCTGGTGAGTTCAGTTGTAAAGTTTTGCAACTTCACACTGTTTCAGTGCCAAGTCTCTCTGCGAGTTAAAAGTGTAAAAACGTGTGTGGAGAAGCAGGCTAACTCAAGACAGTGACTTCCTGATATCTGCATTTAATAATGCTTAGATAAATGAAGGAAGTTCCTGTCCAATTTATACTTTAATGAGTGCTAATAGTCTCACTGATATGTTTACCATGAAACCTGGACCATTGCTGTTTCCTTTCAAATTTTTATTTCAGTGAATGGAATCTACTTTTTTTTTTCTTATAGCTGATACAGATAAAGTAAACTTATATATAATCTTTTGTCTGACGACATCCTTCGGGAAAATGTTTTTGCTTTGGCTTTTTTTTAGAAGAGGTCATTAATATTTTTATCAACTGCAGTCACAGCACGCCCAGTGGATTCCTCAATATGTCCAGCGTTAACCGATTTATTGAGTAAGTAAACACAGTGTGGGGCTTGTTCATTATTGGAAATGCCCAAATTTAATCTTTTGTTGTGCTGAGTAACCTGACAACTGCCTGGTTGGAGTACATTTTGATCCAGTGTCATCTGTCAAGGAAAGAAATAATGCTTTGAGGTTGCCACTCTGGATCACTAGTGAATGGCATGTGCTGGGAAGTGCAGGCATAGTTATCAGGGTTGATTATGCTGTGATGCCCTTGGAGACAGACAGGTTCCAGCTACTCAACTAGCTATTAGGTGTAGTAGTGGGTAGGTGGTGGTCTGAAGGGTGGGCTCTCTGGGATCTTTTGAATTCTGTCCAGATGGGAGGAAGCAACTGGAGTTTTTCAAGAATAGGACGTGGATCTCCTGCTCAATGCAAAGAATGAACTTGCATCAGTTTTTGTGATTTATTATGACCTCAAGACATCACAGGGCATTCCGTGTATATAAAATTACTCTATAACGTATTAGTCTGTATAGGCAAATGCAACAGTCAGTTTGCATGCACCACAAACAGTAAAGGAATGAGTGATGATTGAATTAAGACCAAGAAAGTAAATTGAGTTTGCTAGCCAGGACACAGGGAAGTATTCCAACTCTTTTGTTTAGATTGTGTTATTGGGTGTTTTTACATCTGACTGATCAGGCAGGAAGGATTTTGGTTTAATATGTGTTCTGAAAGATAAGAATCCAGACATTGCAGCATTTCTGCATTAATAGACTGATGTGTTCATTCGACCGTTTGTTTAAATTCATGAATCCTTGATCATTTGAGTCATGGAGAAAATACCACTCTAGCACAGTTTCTAGAGAAGCAGGGCAGCTTAACAGCAGCTTCCTCAGTTCTGTGCTTAACTGTGATTTCTGTGGTTTCTGGAATTTGCTGTTCAACCTCACCTTAAGCTAGCATGGACACATTGAAATCAGTATTTTTGTGAAAAAAGCACTTCTTTCAACTATGTACTTTCTTCCCATGCCAACCTATCCCCACTATCCATTCCACACCTGTCTAGCTGGAGGTCAATGATCAACACTTGGGAGTAGCATGGGACATAGTGCAGTAACTGAGGGGAAGTAGCCTTGAGGCCAGAAGTCAGTAACCTGAGCCCAATGAGCAGCCAGTGCCCAAGTCCACAGAGTAGTAAGGGTCAGTACCAAAGCACAGGAAATAACAAGCAATGAAAACCAGTAATTAGGACTAGAGAGTGACAAACGGTGATGACCAATACATGAGCTGAGGTTGCAATGAGAGACAAGTGCCAATATCTGCGCTAAGAGAACAACGAGAGGGCCAGTAACTTTGACTAGAGTGTGTCAAGAGCTAGAGCCCAACCAGTTCTGTGCTACGGTGTCAAACTATCTAAAAACCTATGCAGTGCAGAGTGCCAAGTATAATTCCTGTCCCGTTGTGGTATTTATAAATGTGGTTTTTTTCTCTTTTTCTCCAGCACTACAGTTGTGCAGTACACTCCCCAGTCTCTCAACCCTTGCCAATACAAGCACTTGGAAAGCCCATAGGATTTCAGCCACGGTTGTTGCTATGATCATTCTGTGGTTAACGAACAGCAGCCAGGATTCAAATAGGTTTAGTGTCTGAATACTTTACTTTTCTCTCATACGGCAATGCCAGAATGCATTGTCATTGCACAGTACTCGATGCAGCAATGGAGCAGAATACTAAAAGAAAATCAAACTGGCCGATACCCTTTCAGGATGGAATTTCCTGTGGGGAAGTATTCGGGAAACCACACCTGGAATTATTTATTTTGTCAACTCAATTTGGCTGCCAATTCTATTAGACACACCTGAAAGGAATATTCAGCGTAAACAATTATGTGAGCCTTCACCAAATAAAAAATACTTCAGGCAATTGATGGGAGTCAGATGATAATCATGAAACCATCTTGTTGTTCATAACTTTACAGTTTGAACTATATAATGAAATTAACGTTTAGACATTACAACCATGTATTTTAGTCAATTTAACAATGCAGACTTTGAATTTACTTGACTAACTTTAGTTAGATTCACTCAGCTTTTGCAATGGTTGATAGTGGTGACCAGGCACTCCATACAGTCAACACACCATGGTATCCTTATAAGAGATTAGGATTAGAAGATATTCAGCTATAAACTCTCAGTAATTCACTCAGTGATTGCCAAGAGATACCATTTGTATCATGTAATTTCATCTATGTCAAGTACTATTTTCAGCCTGTAAACATTCTCGAGTTGCTCTACGCATTCCCAAAGGAGCTGCTGAAAGTTTTCTTCACCAATTGCTTATTTGTTGAAAAAACACTCATTCTTGCCTTGAGGCAGTTAAATGTTTAACTGAGTAAGCTATCCAGTGTCAGAGTAATGGTCTTTTTTGCAATGATTAAATTGTAGTAATCATTCTGTTTAGCTGTTATTTCCCTTTTCTAATTCCATCTTGTGGCATTTGAGGTATTTGCTCCAGGCCTGTTTTCTTCAGGCAGGGGAGAAAGTGATCAGATTAGACCTCATTGTGATTGTGCATACAGCTCTGTTATGGATATTATTAACTGGGTGAATCTATTGTAGAAATTGATAAATCCTCCTCTAAGAAGTGACAAAGTGCACAGAATTCTCTTTACTGTGAAATTGTTGGCTTGGTCACTTGAAGAATCATAAGTTAAGGCGCCTGGGCTATGAGGTTACTTAACCTTGCTTCAACAATTAAGTTATTAGTGATTTTTTTTCTGTTAGTTAACATGTGTATCAAGGAGAAAGTGAGGACTGCAGATGCTGGAGATCAGAGCTGAAAATGTGTTGCTGGAAA
>NC_057718.1:45350467-45352058 GCF_004010195.1 Chiloscyllium plagiosum
CTTGTGGTTGGAGTGTTCCTAGGCGGAAGATGAGGCGCTCTTCCTCCAGCTGTTGTGTTGCTATGGTCTGGCGATGGAGGAGTCCAAGGACCTGCATGTCCTTGGTGGAGTGGGAGGGGGAGTTGAAGTGTTGAGCCACGGGGTGGTTGGGTTGGTTGGTCCGGGTGTCCCAGAGGTGTTCTCTGAAACATTCGCAAGTAGGCCGCCTGTCTCCCCAATATAGAGGAGGCCACATCAGACAAGGGAGGCGCGGTAGTAGTTTGGCGCACCGACCTTTACACCGCTGAGGCTAAACGCCAGCTCGCGGACACCTCCTCCTACTGGAGGGAAGTAAGGGGGGAGGTGTGGGTGCAAGTTTTGCATTTCTTGCGGTTGCAGGGGAAGGTGCCAGGAGTGGAGGTTGGGTTGGTGAGAGGTGTCGACCTGACAAGGAAGTCACGGAAGGAGGAAAATAAGGGGGGAGGTGTGGGCGCAAGTTTTGCATTTCTTGAGGTTGCAGGGGAAGGTTTCAGAAAAAATCTCTGGGACACCCGGACCAACCAATCCAACCACCCCGTGGCTCAACACTTCAACTCCCCCTCCCACTCCACCAAGGACATGCAGGTCCTTGGACTCCTCCTACTGCCCCCTTGACCATGACCCCACCTCCCACCACCAAACCATCATCTCCCAGACCATCCATAACCTCATCACCTCAGGGGATCTCCCATCCACTGCCTCCAACCTCATAGTCCCACAACCCCGCACCGCCCATATCTACCTCCTGCCCAAAATCCACAAACCTGACTGCCCCGCCCGACCCATTGTCTCAGCCTGCTCCTGCCCCACCTAACACATCTCTGCATACCTCAACACAGTCCTGTCCCCCTTATTCCAAGAGCACCCCACCTACGCTTGGGACACCACCCACGCTCTCCGCCTCCTTCATGATTTTCGCTTCCCCGGGCCCCAATGCCTTATCTTTACCATGGACATCCAGTCCCTGTACACCTCCATCCCACATCACGAAGGACTCAAAGCCCTCCGCTTCTTCCTTTCCCGCCGTACCAACCAGTATCCTTCCACTGACGCCCTCCTTTGACTGACTGAACTGGTCCTCACTCTGAACAACTTCTCTTTCCAATCCTCCCACTTCCTCCAAACGAAAGGACCCGCATGGGCCCCAGGTATGCCTGCCTCTTCGTCGGATATGTGGAACAGTCCATCTTCCGCAGCTACACTGGCACCACCCCCCACCTTTTCCTCCGCTACATCAATGACTGTATCGGCGCTGCCTCGTGCTCCCTCAAGGAGGTTGAACAGTTCATCCACTTTACCAACACCTTCCACCCCGACCTCAAATTTACCTGGACCGTGTCAGACTCCTCCCTCCCCTTCCTAGACGTCTCCATTTCTATCTCGGGCGACTGAATCAACACGGACATTTACTATGAACCAACCAACTCCCACAGCTACCTAGACTACACCTCCTCCCACCCTGCCCCCTGTAAAAACCCCATCCCATATTCCCAATTCCTTCGTCTCCGCCGCATCTGCTCCCAGGAGGACCAGTTCCAATACCGAACAACCCAGATGGCCACCTTCTTCAAAG